>NW_028289001.1:208750-417500 GCF_059628265.1 Tinamus guttatus | reverse complement strand
TCTTACTGGAAAGTTCCCCTTAGTTGCTGTGAGAATTTGAAAGTTGGATATTTTGCCTGCCTTTGATTCTGGAGATGCTCTTTAGGGGAGAACTGTGGCAGACCGGTGCTCACTTTTGAGATATTTTTATTCTTGTTCTGTAGTTGGAGACTATTCAGAGACTACCAGGTGTTTCACTAACATATATGTCTCAAAACAAGAGATTCAGATATATTTTTTTTCAGAAAAAAGTCTTATTTGTCTGAAAGTCTTATTTGATATATTATAGTAGGTGCCTGAAAGTAAATACAAGACAGTTATTTAATGAAGATTTGGAAAATGATTAAATGTTATCTGCATAACGTAGAGAGAGGGAAGAAAAAGAAAAAACTTTTATCTGCTCATCTTCTCTATGGAGATGGAAGCATACATAACACATTAGACATGCACGCAAGTTTCATGCTCCATAACTCTTCCTTTTTTTAATTTGCCTTTCTCTAATGGTGTGCATGGAATATGCCTTATTACAGAATTATTCTGTTGATTTGAATATGTAGAAAAGTGCCTATATGGTAATGCTAGTAAGGCAAATAAGATGAAAATTTGTACGTTTACTATATCTCCAGTGAACATTTTATATAGTGATGTTTTAAAAAACAACAAAAATATTACCTCAAATGTACTTCATGTTTTTACAATCAACCAAATGATAGTTCATTCACCATAGCCACTGATGGGAACTTAAAAAAAAAAAAAAAAAAAAAAAAAAAAGGGGGGGGGGGGGAAATTGTCCAAAATAAAAAAAAAGTTTGACTCCTTATTTGCCACTTTTTGGTAATTGTTGTTGAACACAGGCAAGTAACAGTTTCTTAATTTAATTGGATAGCTTTATTTTACAAAGGTATAGAAAGTTTACAAAGCAGTATATAAATCTTATATCGTTAGTTGCATTTGCACTAAATGTGATGTACTCCTGTGATTTATTCTGTAAATAAAATTACACTACAGATGCTATTTGTTTAAAAAAAAAAAAAAAAAAAAAAAAAAAAATCTACTTCTAGAGGAAGGTACTGTACTTCACTACAGCTAGCCCTGCCCAACTGGGTGGTAAGAGACTTCTGACCAAATGTGGAAGGAGTTGCAATACCAGGACACAGAGAAGTTCAGTCAGTACCTAGGAGAATATCTGGTAGACTTCTCAGACTGTCCCATGTGTGAGCAGCAGTTATGTTCTTTTGGAAGGCACCTCTTATGGTTTTAGGAAATATGTTTTTCCCCTGTTCCTTGAGGCCATCTATTTCTTCAGTCACTGCCCCACATATGTGCATTGTGAGTTCTCTTCTTCCAGGTACTGAAGCAGTTACATTTATACTGTGATGGGGGTCTTCCCAGAAGAAGCCCCTGACTGTAGGAGTATTTTACTGGCTGAACCAACTTGAAAGGCCAAGAATGCAGCTATCGGTTTTCTGAATGTTATCTGCCTCCAATTCTGGAGAATGTGGATACGTTGCCACACTAGATCCGGGGGGGGGAACATACTTGGTACAACTTGTATTGGCAATAAGGATGAGAGAGTCATTATCCTGCCTGAAAATCTGACCATCTTTCACAAATTTTCGTAGAAAAGATGTCATGCACTTTGGGGGGGGAGTACCTTTTACTTAATTGGGCTGAGCTGGTTTATCTGAAGTTGTGCTGATTCTCTTTAACCAGATTGTACACCTGTATTTTTGTCAAGTTGTAAAAATAATACTGTATTTGAATTGCCACTGCTCATCTACAGACTCAAAACATGAATCATATTTTTGAGTACCCTGAGTGCGTAGAGTGTAACTGTTCTATAATAGCTTTATGATACTAATGATCAGTTTTAAAAATTTAAAGAAGTTGGCTCTTCCATGCTACAATCACAAATTTAAAACCAGCATTTAGAAGTGAAAAGTATTAAAAATATTATGAAGAAAAATCCCTGGTTTGTGTTATTTTTCATACCTAGTGCTTTGGAGAAACTCATGTTTAAAACGTTCTGCCTTGTAACCATCTTATAGATTGTGTATAAAATTATATATAATACTATCATGGATGTAAAACTTAACAGGAAAGCAGCTTTCTTGTGTTATTGAGGTTACTGAAATGACAACTTGTGTGCCACACTAGCTGTCTTTCTCTAGAAGAGCTCATTTTGTACTATGATCAGAAGAATGTTGAGGTGTTTTATATTGTTACACTGTATGGCAACAACTCCCCAAATGAACTGAGTAGTAGTAAACAATTCTTCTTTTCATGTTATCTTGATGGCTTAAGCTATATATTATGCTGGTGTGCTAATTCCACTTCAGGTGGCTTCATCTTAAATAAAGTCTTCAGCTATCCACCTTGCTCAGAAAATTCAACTCTGTAGGCACAGGTCACACTGTCCCTGCTTAAGTGTCTGTGGGGCTGCTTTAACTTAGTCAGTCGGAACAAGTTCCCAGGAAAACATAACTACTAAATCAGGTAGGGCTAAAGATCCTTTTAATTCTAATCCTTGACATTAACTAGTTGTGGATCCTTAGGGGAAGGTGATAGTTGAGAAAGGGCTTGTCTAACATGTCTGGTTGTGAGGACTTATCAAAACTATTTAAGTAGATAGATATTTATAAATAAAATCTATAGATTTATTTAAAAGTCATTATGGTGAAAAGGCCTATTCAGAGAAACATCCTCTTGTTAGGAAAGCTGAATATTTTAATTAGCTTCTATTGTAAGATAGAATTTTAAAATATCTGTGAAATGTCTCAAAGATTACTTCCTCTGTAGGAAATGAACAGCATAAAAGGATAAAAGAATAACAGTATAACCAGGGAGCCAAGCCATCACCAATGTTATATTTAAGCCTTTGTTTTCTCTTGTGCAGAAATAATAACAACACTTTCATGGGAAGAACAGAGATGCAGAAGTGAAGTGTTTGCCAGAGAGAAAAGCTGTGTGTTTGTCAAGCATGGAGAAGTAAGAAGTGTGAGTCAGGAGAGTGCCCAGAGCTTCTGCAAGAGAACAAGCTTCTGTGACAGCAGGAATAGCTGGTGCTCCATGCATCAGTACTGGTCCTGCCTTGACTTGCTGGGTGGGGATTGCTGCTCTTTGTAATCAAAACAGCTGTAGAAACATTGCAGGAAGGTGTGACTGGAGAAACAGTTTGAAGCAGATGATGTTACTGCTTGGACAAAAGGAAAACTTGCAGCCAAGCTCTTAAAGGTTTTTTTTTTTTTTTTTTTTTTTTTTTTGTATTGGGCCTTAGGTAATACAGTGCAGTAAGTGAAAAATCTTTACAAAATGCAGGCATTTTAGCTGGGGAAAGGAAGGAGGGAAAAAAAGAAAAAAGTTGCATTCTTGATCTCACAGGTTATGCTTGTAACTTAGAGGGGGGGGGGAGGGGAAAAGGCAGTAAGAGGTGGGTTCTCCTGTAGTCATGTGTGTAACTAAAGGTTGTTTGGCACTTCATAATGAATTAACAATAGATTAAGGCTTATACCATGTAATTTACCAGTGTACTGAGATAAAGAAAAAAATATGTACTTGAGTGCCTGAAAAGGTTCTCTCTCTCTCTTTTTTTTTTTTTTTTTTTTTTTTTTTTTTTTTTTTTTTTCTCCCCTGGCTGCTACCACTGGCACAATAATTGGCTCTTTTCTCTATATATCTGCCTCTTGTACATGTAGACTGCTGCTAGTATAAACACAGCTCAGTAATACAGATTGCAGCAATTTGGGGGCTTTAAAAATAGTTTTTAAAAATTTAACTTTTATACTAAGTCTCCTTTTAAGTAAGCTTTTTGTTAGACCAAGCAACAGTTAGTCTGTAATTTAAAGCTTAAGCTTCTATTAGAGGGACCTTTCTATTCAGTCCCCCTTGCCTGAGCTGATCTGGCTGGAATTTCCCATGGGATTTTTCTCTACCAGCATTAATCAGCCTTCTTTCCCCTTAAGAAGATTTTTTTTTTTTTTTTTTTAAGTGCATAGCCTGGTTTTGAGCACCATCTCGTTGTTGTATTTTTTTTTTTTTTTTGGGGGGGGGGGGCGTGGGGGGGGGAAATACAAGAACAGGGAAGATTGGAAGTGATCATATGTTGAAAACTGAGTGTTTTGTTTTAACCATACAGTATATTTTTAATGCCTCAGTTGAGCCTCCGGGAGGTGAGTTGACTTGTTTTGTTGCGTTACTTTTTTGAGCCTTTAGACTACAGCTATCGTTGTTGATAGTCAACAGCACAAGCACGTACCATGGTCTTTACTTCAGCAAATCTTCTGGATTAGTTACTGCATGTGTTAAGCTTTTTCCAAGTTATTTTCAGATGCAATGGGAAAGGCCTGTTTGCTGTTTTCTGTGTATCCCAATGTACATATAGCTAACAGAAAGCAACTCTGAAAAGCTAGCCTATGGTGCTGAGATTTTCTGATGATTCAAATTGCATTCCACAGTTTCATGTCACAAGAGAGGCCGTGTGTCTCCAACACCTGTGGTAGGGGACATCTCCAGCCAGTGTTGCACAGGCAGGATGTGACACTAGCCCTGAGGAACAACCACCACTAGCTGAATCATGGAGCAACCCGTTGAGTTCTGCTTCCTCCTGCAGCCGGTGAAACCATGTCCTGGGACAACAGGAGTCACGTGGAATGATGCGAAAGAAACAGATGCAAAACCCCTGGGTAAGGTGTAGTCTAACGAGGGTAAGTCATGCTTCAGTACGGACAAAACAATTGTAGATGTGTCCTCATCCTCAAAGCATTTCAACCTTCGATAATGAGCAAAATCACATAGGCTGCATCACCATTTATATTCTATTTGAAAAGCATTGCTAAATATTTAACACAATGGTATTTTTAGCCAATTGGCTCAGTGAAGCTGTGCTGAAATAGTCAGCTGTTCCTGTGCCTCGGAGGACCATTTGAGAGGCATGTACCCAGTGATCACTAATCCAGTTAACAGGGCTTCAACTGCCCAAATTCCTGTGATGAAAACTCAGTTAACTTGAGATTTCTTCCTACAGGAGTGGTATTTGGCAGTTATATACCCTTAACTGTTATATACCAAGCAGCAAGTTAAAAAATGGTAGTCTTGCTGCTCCTTGTGAAGAAACGGACTCAGTCTGGGATGCAGAGTTTATTCTCAAACCAACTTTTATACTCTCAACACAAGTGTTGCGAAGCTTACAACCAGTCAGTATCCTGCCAGCGGTGTGGTTGCAGTTATCTTTTCCTTGCTTTGTTCCTTATCTGCTGACAAGACATTCTGCACATGGTTGCAGTCCTCCTCCTTTGTTCCTTGCTGATAAGACATTTGGTACTGCCTTCTTTGAGGTTAATTATCTACTACCAAGGCATTTGGTACTATTGTCCTTGAAGTGGGCCTCCACAGTGTCTCTGGCAGACACTTTTGTATTTTTAGTAGTAAGTGGTTGCCTTCTAGGTTTCTGTAAAGTATAAGAAATGTAAATAGGCTTTTGTTACCTTTATTGGTTTTCCCAACTTTGTTTGAACCATATTAGAAAACTCTCCTATTTCAAGTAGCACTGAAATAAAGGGTAAGCAACTCTCCTTCTACTGAGATGCTAAACAAAATGATTCCTGTAATCAACTTAACAGCTATTTGATACTCTTGTTTTTAATTAAATGAAACTTGTTTCAGTTTTCCCTATCACCTGGAGGGTATGAGGGTTCTAAAAAAGACAAAATGCAAGTAAATTAAGGATGTTACTATCCTATTAGCTGAGATTGTCATACATAACTTCAATGGAATAAATGGAACAGCTACAAGGAGAATTTGAATACCTCTTATGATTGTAATATTGTTAAGCTGCTTTTCAAATCTGATTTTGGCTGTTACCAGAAACAGTTTCCCTATAAAGTATCTTCAGTTCTAGCTGCTGACTATATTACTATTTGTCTGTAAATAGACACACTTAGTCTCTTATACGGTGTGTAGATCCTGATTTTATTCTTATGTTAAACAACACTTTCCATATCTTGCATTAAGTGGTATTACTTGGAAGAAAAAGGATTGCTAGGTAGTATAAGAAAACGGTGCCTAAAAAAGGGCAGCACTGAGATGTGTGGATACTGGAATTCCTTCTTCTGTTTGTTTGATGTTTTGGATTGTTAGGCCCTATGTCTTCTGTGTTTTTTTTTTTTTTTTTTTTTTTTTTTTTTTCCCTGGTAGGAAGAGGAATACTGCTATTAATGTTTGTTGATGGTCTTAAGTGTTTGCTTTTATTCACATCTACAAATGAAAAAAGAGTAATTGCAAGTGATAAAACATCAATGTGCAGCCCTTTATTCCCCTCCCCTGTTTTGATTTGTCCTCCAAAGCTCTCTTAAAGGAATAGCTGCTTTGGATTCACTCCTCTAACTAATGCCTTAATTGCCTGTTTTTTCAATCACATTAACCTTTTGGGGTCAATTTTTTCCAGGTGAACTAAGGGCTTTGGCTGCTCAGTAAAGTTCCTCATGTCATTGGAAATGACATTCTGCCCTGCCTGCGCCCACCACATTTTGCTCTACAAGGTAGGAGAGCAACAGGGGCTCGATGCTGTTGGTGTTGCCCGGCATCAGGATGCGGAAGATCTTGTACACGACTATCTTCATGATGCCCTTGTGGAACGCCTGCCCCTTGGCCACAAACTCGTGGTCCATGCGGAAGCCCATCTCGACCAGGGAGTCGGTGAGGTTGTCGGAGGTGGCGATGTCGATGCAGTTGCGCATGAGCGTGTGGCGGCTCTTGTCACCGATCTCGGGCTGGCCCAGGTAGCGCAGGTACCAAGGCAGGCCATCTTTGTCGAGGGCGCGCCGCAGGAAGGGGCTCGCCTGCTGCCCCTTCACCAGGAACACCAGCTCCTGGTCCACCACGGTCTTGGGCTCCATGTTGTCACAGAGGCCGTGCAGGAGGCTCTCCAGGCTCTGGTCCACCACGCTGCCTGCGGGCCTATGGGACACGACGTGAGCAGCACGGCGCCATCCTTCCCCCGCCCCCCCCGCCCCGCGCCACCTCTCCCGCACCCACCTTGCAGCAGATACTCCATCCTCTTGATGGTGCTGCCCGTGACGGGCATCCTCGTCATGGGGGGCGCCTCTATGATGCCGCGCCGCCCGCCGCAGCAAGCGGCGCAACCTGACGCGGCGCGACGGGGCCAGGATGGGGGCCGGGGCAGAGCCGCCTCCGCCCGCGGCCCGGCGGGGCGCGGCGCGGAGAGGCGGAATGCGCTGAGGCGAGGCTGGTGCGCGGAGGTGAGGCGGGACGGGCCCGGGCCGTGGCCGTTGGGGCCCTGCGGCCGTTGCTCCACCCTCAGGGCGGGCCCCAACGGCCGCGCGGTTGGGGGCGCCCGTTGTGTGGCGGGGGGCACTGAAGGCGTTGTTTAAAAGCAGGTAACGCCACCGGAGTCGTCCCTCGCTGGCTGCTTTAATGCTTGGGGTGAAGCTGATGCCTCTTAAACAGGTTTTATGAGATATATATATATATATTTATATGTATATTATATAAATGACATCAGTTAAAAAATATAGAATCAGCATAGTGCGAGGGTAGAAGAGTATGTGGCTTTATGGTATATACTGATATTTTCAGTTTAAGTAATCCATAATGTGTTGCATGTAACTGATTATTTTCTATCATTTTATTTATTTTAAAATATTAAATTGCAATTTGTTGATTTGGTCTGGGGGGAGGCATTTTTCTAAGCACGGTCTGCAGTCTGGCTCTATCTGAAAGCAGTGAAAACAACAGGTAACTCTGGTATGAAGTTTTCACCAGCTCCATCCCCTTCCTGCTGTAGGGAGCAGGGTGGCTGTGATGTCTGAGCATGAAATAGGAGCAGGGATGCAGTTTCAGAGAGCAAGAATCCAGCCTCTTGGTTTCTCACCAGGAGACTGTGGATTTTTCCACCTTATTTTAGTGGGAAGCATCTCCATTTTGGAAAGGAATCAGACGTGGAAACTATGGGCCAGTTCAATTCAGTCTTGCAGCTCATAAATCTAGAGCTATTGTTTTTTCCTATGCTGCTTTTTGTGTTACCCTTGTCATTTTTGAACTCAGTATCTCAGTATTGCAGCCCTTTATGCCCCCACGGAAAGTAACCAGCATGACACGTCTTTCCGTTATCAGTTACTATCTCTATGCAGTGGTGGTGTCCCCTGTCTCCCAAAAATATATAATATAAATGTTGACACAGGTCAAAGACCTCCAAAGAGAAATTGCAAAAATAGTAATAGGTTTTGCTTAAGCCCTGACAGGTGGGAGCTAGTCGGGAGCACAACCTTAAAGGGCACCCAGTAAAGCACAGCAGGGAGAAACCGCACGCCCAGTGACTGCCGCTGCCTGTGCACCATGTGCACGTCACCCTGATTGTCCAAAGAGGCCTCTGTGGAAATACACAGAGAAAATAGTAAATAAGAGGCTTGGTTTACAGTTTTAAAGCTTCCTTACGCTTCTAAGAATGTGAATTAGACTCTCTCTTGTGTACATAACAGCTTTAGTTAATGTCATAATGCAGTTAGGATGAAAATTGTATGTGTATGTGCGTATCAAAGATAGCTAGTAAAAGTGAAAAATAGTCAAAATGCACTTTTCAAAATACAAAAACGTATTTTGCAGGTACAGTTTCTATAAGACCTCATTTTTCCCCTTTTCCTTGCTCTGCTTAACAGAAGTACATGACAGCATTAACATAAATGCTTAAGAAAAGTATCAACAAGAGGGTATCTACCTATCCAATTTGATGTATATGTTGTTTGAAATTCCCTAATTGCAGCTGCCTCTAGTAGCTCAGCCCCACAGTCTTAGGAACTATGCAAAACAAAGCAGAAAATCAGTGTTATCCTTAACTGGGTAAACTGCAGGTAGGACTAAAGAAAATAGGTGAGCACAAGTGGCTTTTTCACCTGCACAAAGAGAACATTGCCGAATCCCCTCACCAGTTGTGTCCAAGGCGGCACTGACACAGTCCTGCAGCTGCTGGGCTGCAGCTCTGGAGTGCACTGTTATAGCTGGAAGGTATCTTGAACGGGGCCTTCTTTGCACTTGCCGAAGATGGATGCAGAGGCACAAAAGGCAGCAGGTCAGATAGATGGAAGAGATGGGAGAGAATTTGGGATAGAAATAATGAGAAAGCACCTTATTCTCAGCCACATACTCGATTTCTGCTCAGTTGCTTTTGATGCTTTTCTTCAGATGCCTGTCTGCGTCAGGGAAACTGGATGTGCATTTTGGGCCAGAACATGGGCTCAGCTCTGGATCCCAAAATTTCCAGTTCAGAGCAGAGTCCTCCCTGCAGAACACCTGAAAGAAAATATCTGGCGAAATGGGTGATCAGCCCTTGTTTTGCACACTGAGGTAGCATGAGCAGCAAAGGGAGGGTCTATTAGATAAAAGCTTCATGTATTCTTTTGTTCTGTTTTGTTCTGTTTGTGTGTGTGTTTTTTTTTTTTTTTTTTTTTTTTTTTTTTTTTTTTTTTCCTTATTACAACTTGGACATTTTTTCTAGCCCTCTACAGGCTTTGGGCTTGCCTCTCATTTTTACACCTTCCTGTATCAGAACTGCTTTCAGAGCAGGTGTACCATACTTTCCATTCATTGGCAGTGAATTCATAATAAAAAGCCTTCCACTCCATAAATCTGCATGCAAGGCTATTAAAAAAGCTACTCCGTTCAGCTATGTAACATATAATGAGTCTATTACATAATTTAAATATTTACAAATTGCTGACAGAATTTCAACACTGGGCTTATTCAGTAAGTAATTTCTTAACAGGTAGCTCAAGAATGTTTCATTATTCATTTTACCACTGAAGGACCCAACGAAAAGTGGGACCTTGTAAAGGGTTAACTAAGCAACGCTATCTGCTTCTGCTGAAACCCACTGAAGGAAGATTAAGATAAGAATAGGCAAGAATTGTGAAACGAACATTCCAAGCTTGCAAAACAAAAAGAGAATTGTGAGAGAGGAACCAACTGTGAATGTCATGAAGACACAATAGGCAGATAAGGAAGTTAAGACTGTCTATATAATGTGGGTATCTTTCCAGAGCAGCGTGGATCTCTGCAGCTGGCCAACTAATAAAAGCTTGCTTTTTAACCCACCAGGTTGAGTGTGCGGGTGATTACTGGGATTACAAACTAACATTTTGGGGGCTCGTCCAGGATGTCTGTAATCGCCAGGCCCTCCCTGGTTGGGAAGGGCCGCCCGACTTCGCCGGGGGAACGCTTCCAGGGGGAGCGCTACCTGATGACGTTCCAGGTCCCCGAATCTCGAAAAAACCTCGAGGTGTAAGGGATCGTACGATTCAGGAGGTTAAGGGGCACCCCGATTTTTGGTGTGGTGGACCGTGGGAGGTCTGACGAGACAATAACTCCCCGCCATCGGCACGCATTGGGACGCCACTGCGTTTTCTTGGGAATAGGTTCAGGTTTTGCGAGGTTTGTGTTGTTGGGAATAATAGGTTTTCCGTGACTTGTGTTCGTTGTGTCGTGTCTACTGTTGTATTTGTTGTGTTTTGTTTGCTTTATTTGTCCTTTGAATCCAGACGGAATGGGAGAAACATCTTCCATTCCCAAGGACCGCTTCATTGTTTCCTGTCTAACAACCTAAAATTTAGGAGATGGATTCTCCTAAATTATGGGTTTAATATAAAAGCCGATAAATTGAAAAAGTTTTGTAGTATGGAATGGCCAACATTTGGAGTAGGATGGCCCCCTGAGGGGTCATTTGATCCCCAGATAGTTCGAAAGGTGTTCTTCATCGTTCTGGGGGAGCCGGGCCACCCTGATCAGGTTTCGTATATTGTCCTCTGGAACGATATCTTAAAAGAACCTCCTATGTGGTTGTAGCAATGGATGGTAAAATGTGGAAATGGGTGTAAAATACTGGCAATAAATTTAGGACAAAATAAGGCCCCCACTTCATCCGCACCACCTGTACCTAAATTCCTTGTCCTCCAGGAGCCACCCGAGGATCTGATTTTACTACCCTATAACCCGCAAGAACCACACAGTCCCCCTGTGGTGCCAGATCAACACGGTCATCCTGTCCAGGATGACCCTTTATCCCCACCCCACACCAGAAGGGGTCAAGCTTATGGACCAGTGGGAACTGGTGCAGGCACCTCTCCTGACTCCACCAGCTCCCTGGTACCAGTTTTACCGCTAAGGCAGGTCCCTGGAAGAAGTGGGAGCGCATATATGTACGTGCCCTTCTCCACCATGGATTTGTATAATTGGAAACAACAAAACCCTCCTTTCTCACAAGACCCCTTCTTCAATTTGTGATGTATAGCTATCAGTCCACGTGGGATGATTGCCAACAACAACTCCTCCATGCACTATTCACAACAGAGGAAAGGGAAAGGATACTAAGAGGGGCTAGAGAGTCAATACTGGGAATAGAAGATCTGACCGAACATGGTCGTAGGAACGTTCAAGATGAACATGTGCCCCTCCAACGACCAGAGTGGGGCTATCATAGGGTAGACAGGTGCAGATTCACCAAACTATGTCACCAACACTTGCTGCAAGGGCTTCAAAGGGTGATACGAAAGCCCACTAATTTATCAAAGGTAGCAGAAGTCAAACAGGGACCCTTTGAGTCCCCAACTGTGTTCTTGGAATGCCTGTTAGAGGCATATTGAATTTATACCCCTATCCATCCAGAGGACCCTGCAAACCAAAAAGCTATTAATCTGGCCTTTGTGTCACGATCAACCCCAGACATAAAGAAAAAGATACAAAAACGAGATGGGTTTGCAGGAAAAACTAGAACTGAGCTAGTAGAAATTGTTCAGAAGGTATTTGATGGTTGGGATACACCCGAGGATGCCTTGGAAAAAAAAAAATAATAATCACCAAGGCACCAATAGCGGCAGCTGTACAAGCCACTCCACCCCGTCGTCCTCTAGATAGGAAGTTTCCCCAAGGAAGGGAAAGAAGGGATAATATGGGGAATCCCCCCAGACTATCCCTTCTTGACCGAGATCAGTGCACGATTTGTAAAAAGAAAGGACATTGGAAAAATGAGTGTCCTTACCGAAATGTGCCACCAAACTCACGAGCAATTCTATTTATGAAAGAAGAAAACAACTGACAGGGCTGGGGCTCTGACAGCCTCAAGAGCCCAGGGTAACTTTGAAGGTTTTGGGGCAACCCGTGTCGTTCATTATTGGCACCGGAGCGTCACACTTAGTACTTAAGAACCATTAGGCCCCCTGTCCTAAGAAACAACTAGAGTACAGGGTGCCACTGAATGGATGGAGACCTATAAATGGACCACGTCCCAAAGGGTGGATTTAGGAACGCAAACTGTAACTCACGTGTTTATAGGGAGGGACCTTCTCCATAAGCTGAAAGCCACTCCGTTGAAATGGGGTCCCCAAGAAGAAGAGGCGTTTCAGTAAGTTAAGCAAGCTCTTATAGAAGCACCTGTCTTAGCCCTGCCTAACATATCCAAACCTTTTTGTCTGTACATACATGAAAGGGCAGGAGTGGCGAAAGGGGTAATTACTCAGACCCTGGGTCCTTGGAAAAGACCAGTAGCCTATCTTTCTAAGAAACTAGACCCTGTGGCAGCTGGGTGGCCACCCTGCCTGCGAGCAGTGGCCGCCACAGCGGAACTTGTAAAGGAAGCAGATAAATTTATGATGGGGCAAGAACTTATTGTCATAGCCCCCCACGCAGTCGAAACCCTCCTAAGAGAAGGCACTTTACAATGGATGACAAACAACAAACTGGCAAAGTATCAAGCCCAGCTGCTTGACTCTAGGATAAGATTCTCGAGGACCACTGCCCTGAACCCAGCAACTTTACTACCAGATGAACAGCTTGAGCCAGTTGAGCACAACTGCACAGAAATTCTCTATGAACTTCACAGCCTCCAACCAGACTTAACCAATGTACCGCTTACCTCTCCGGAGGAAACCCTATTCACCAATGGCAGCAGTTATGTGAAGGATGGAGTCTGATATGCCGGGGCTGCGGTGGTAACTCAAGATGGTCAGGTAATATGGGCCCAGTCTTTGCCGCGTCGCAGCTCAGCACAAAAGGCTGAACTAATTGCCTTGACCCAGGCACTTCGATGGGCAAAGGGAAAGGCAGTGAACATCTACACTGACAGCAGGTACGCTTTCGCCACCATCCATGTTCATGGACAAATCTACAAGGAAAGGGGACTGTTAACCTCCGAAGGAAAAGGAATACAGAATAAAGAAGAAATTTTAGCCCTGCTGGAAGCTGTATGGGCTAAATGAATGATGGCGGTCGTTCATTGGCCAGCGCACCAGAAGGGAAATAGCCCCTAGGTACAAGGCAACGCTCTGGCCGATAGAACAGCAAAACACGTGGCCCAACAGCCAGTGGGGCCAATGCAAATATCGGCATTAATGCCTCAAACCCAGCTGCCCGAGATGTCCCCTAAATATACTGAAACCGAGAAAGATTATATGAAGGAACAAAAAGGAGAAGGGGATATAGGATGATGGTATCTGCCCGGGGGAATACTATGCCTGCCCGAACAGATGGCCGAAACTTGGCTGCAGAACCTCCACTCCAGCATGCATCTCTCTCCTGAGAAGACACTCAAACTAGTAAGGCCTCATATCTGGACACTGAATCTACGTCAGAAGCTGGAGAGGATCTCTACCCAATGTACTACCTGTGCCCAGGTGAACCCAAAGATATCCTCACCCAGTCAAGGGACTAAGGTGGGGAATGCATCAAGGGTATACTGGGAGTTGGACTTTACGGAGATAAAACTTGGAAAGCAGGAGTATAAGTATCTCTTAGTATTTGTGGACACATATTCGGGATGGGTAGAGGCCTTCCCAACAAGAACAGAAACTGCCTCTATAACTACGAAGAAACTCGTGCAAGAAATAATTCCTTGGTTTGGTTTACCTACTCACTTAGGGTCCGACAACGGCCCTGCATTCATAGCCTACTACTCAGTTAGTAGCAAAAGCCTTGGAAATCACCTGGAAATTGAGGTGTATCCACCACCCCAGAGCTCAGGAAAGGTAGAAAGAATGAACCGTACCTTAAGGGAAACACTCACTAAATTGAATATTGAAACAGAGGCTAACTGGGTCAATTTGCTCCCAATGGCGCTTTTAGGAGCATGGTGCACCCCATATAAGATAGGGCTATCCCCCTATGAAATACTCTGTGGGAGACCCCCGCCTTTGTTCCCCAAAACCGTGAGCATTGCTAACAGCTCTCCAGTGTTCCTCCAGGCATTACAAAAGGTATGAGAGCAGATACACCGAGGCTTGCGAGACCACTACAAGAGCCGGAAGCCTATACAAGAGCCAGCTCACCCATACCAACCGGGGGACTTGGTGTACATCAAAAGGTTCCAGACGGCATAACTGGAACCACGGTGGATGGGGCCGTACCAGGTGATACTATGCACTCCAACAGCGGTAAAGGTCGCTGGAAAACCTGTGTGGATCCATCACTCCCACGTGAAACCGGCTCCTCCACAAACTGATCGGGATACAGATAAGTGGACTGTTTCCAAGGACCCTGACAATCCCCTAAAGGTCATTCTACGAAGGGAGTGAGTGGGCAGGTGTGGGTGATTTTAACCAGGATGGATCCAGGCACGGTGTGTGCAACCCACGTTGCAGTCACTGTCCTCCTCTTCCTCGGAATAAGTGGGGGAAGGGCCTGGGTTCCAGCCCCTCCCCGAGGAATTGACGTCAATGTCTGGGTAACCCTAGCCAACGCTATCAATCAAAACACCATATGTCTAGCCACCAGTGATCCTCGAAACCCCTTTCCTACTTATCTAGTAGGAATTCGAGCAGAGAAAGATGACTGGTGGCGGGTATTTGCACGGGCTGTATGCAAGGGTTTCAATTGTTGTACTATATGCCGACAATGGGTTAATAATACCAGAGATCTGAATAGGCCAGGTAATCATTACTCATGGGTGAACTGTAGTCAACAATCAACATGTGACGTCATAGACTTCGGGTGCTCAGGAGCTGTGAGGCATGGAACGGTTCCAGAACTGAAATGGATCTGGTTGAATGGCACTGGTGGACCTCTACCTGGAACCTCAGGAGATGGATCTCCTTGGTTCAATTCAGATGGACTGGTGCATCATGTTCAATTATGCTGGTCAAAAGGCAAAACATAGGGACATGGGAACACAACCACTGCCTTATCAGGATGTTGCAGCTTGGAGCGGGTCAGGAATGCCAGACAGCAACTTCATAGAAGCTGGAACTGACTTCATTCATTCCGCGTTACGTATCACAATATATAGCAATTCGCATAGCAACATCTCGGCAGAGCATCAGTAATTGGTTACAAGCATTAACGTACTAACATATCATAGGTTGCTAAGCCGTATCCAAGCGCCTAACCGCAAGATTTAAAAACAGTATCTCAGCCCTAGGAACTTCCTCAAGTACAGGAGGTACTTCCTTAAAAGTTGTTTACCGAAATTCAGTGATTCTGCACGTCAGCCTTTTCAGTCCGGGTTAAGGACGGTCAAAGGCACCCCCCTGTACAACGTCCCCCTACATCAGGATGTATCCCCGATCGGGCACATCTATAAAAACGTGTCCTATTGGTGTAATAACACAGGCAGCAATTTCATGATAATTAACTTTAATAGCTCTACCCCAAAGACACTTCTTGAGGGGAGTGTTCTTGATTTGTGGAGATCAAGCATGGCCTGGGATTCCATCTCGACCTCATGGAGGCCCGTGCTCAATTGGGATCTCGGGCCAACTGTAAGAGATCCGCTGCCGGATGGCTAAGCTTACAGAGAGTGATAGAAACAGAAGATGACAAAATCTTGTAACTGATAACCTATAGTCATAACTACTTTGTGTAATACACATTATAATTGATTCTACACCATCTAGCAAAGTAAGAAAATTTTCAACTGAGGTAGCTTAAAGAGCTGGCCAGCCTAACCTGTGGTGGCTTCCAGAGTTGGCTCTTAAACTATGTTACCAAAACAAAAACTGAAGATCGTTTTAGTTTTCATGCTATAAGAATGTGTCCATTAGTTTTTTTGTTGTTGGTGGTGGTTTTTTTTTTGGTTTTTTTTTTTTTTTTTACATTACCGTTTTAGTGTGCTTTGTTTTATATGTTAAAGAAGTTGCCATGAGAACATTTCTTTAGCAACGGTCGAATTCATTAGACTTGCAGAGAAGCAATTACCACATGGAAAACACAAGATAGTTCCTGAAAAAAATGCTATTCTGTTTATTCAGAATCTCTTCTGTCAGTGAAGTCTCTCCCTGGCACGGCCTGGCCCTGCCCATTCTGCTCACTCCTGGGCAAGAGGGTGGCACCATTGCCATTCACTTTGGGGAGGAAGTAGGGTTTTCAGTGAACCTTTGCATAGCTGCTAGCAGTGGTGCTGCCTCCTTCAGGGTGACTGAAGGACTGTTTTCTGGCAATGTTAGTTAATGATTACAAGGGTACAGCCTCTCCCTTGGCTTTGCCTTCTGCTTGTCCTTAGAGCCCAGCAGCCTATTACAGGCTAAAGGGCAGCAATTTGGCAAACCATGTTGCAGTAGCAGTCGGGAGAGCTGGAAGCTCCAGCTTCATGCAGCTAGGCTTGCAGCGAGCGTGAGGGGATTGCCCCGGTCTGGTGGCTCCAGGTCATGCTGGTCATCGGTATCATTTTATGGCATAGTTACTTCATCCCTAGACTGACCTATATGATTCTCTGCAAGAGAGGTTGGTCTTTATTTTGCTGTTGTAGAGCTCAGCAAATACTCATGCCAAGACATAGTGTTTCCACCCCTCTGCATCATAAGAATAGGAGTGTTGCTGGATTCTGGATTTGGGGGAAACCTGTGAAAGCTGGAGCTGGAGGCCCTCGTTGTGCCATGTGGTAATTGAGCTGCTTGAACATAAAGCAGTTGTGAAGATGGGAAGTTGTAGGTAATTGGGCATTATATAATGTATTCCAAAGGCACTCTAGAGATAGGACTGGTTTCAGAGGTTTCCTCCTCCCAAGGAATATGTTGCAAGCAGCAAGCTCTCAGGGCCAGCAGTGATCTTTAGACAGGGCAACAAAGTGCAGAGGTGCCAATGCCGGACATGTCACATTGTTGCAACTGCTGTGGGCATGAGGCACAGTGTGCCTGCCAGGAGCACCTGCCTGTACAGCATTGCCCTAAGGCTGTGGGAAAGGGAAATGCTGCTGTAAGGAGCACACCCTCTGCTACCCACACCAGCATCTCTGCTGCAGCTGTGCAGCACCAGCCTCCCACAACCCCAGGCAGAGAGTCAGGGAAACTGACCCAACCCCAAATAGCACATGGAGACAGGCTTGTCTTTTAAGGCGCATGTTTTTAAGAAAGCGTGTCTGTAAAAAAATAAATAAATAAATCATTAAAAAAGCTCTCACTTCATTTCAAAATACAGCTGACTAGAGAGGGAGGATGACCCCTTTACCTTAGCTTTTTCTTTTAAAAGGATGTATCCACAGCGTGGGGAAGGTTCCCCTGTGCTGACAGTAGAATGGATCAAAGTCATGGTGAGTGTACCAACAGCATTAGCTACACTTAGAAGAGTTCAAGTCTATGAGATACCTAGTTGGTTCTGTTGGGTCCGTTTTTCAAATTGACGGAGAAAGAGGCAAACAATATCGATATATTGTGCTTTTTAATGATAGGAGAAAGATAATAAGTATTACCAGCTAGCTGGGGTCCAGGCTTTCCCATGCAGGGGTCGCACCATGGACCCCGACCGCTTCGGTCGTCCCTCTTTTATACCGTTATTACCCCAAGAGTGTTCCCCCTCCCGTTTTTCCTGTTCTGCTTTCATGTCGATGTTATCTATATTTTATTGCTGACTGGGACATCTGGATAAGCTACCCCTCCATGCAGAACATCCTGACATGGCATTTATTAGGAGTCCTTATAGATAGGCAACCCCTCCATGCAGAATATCCTGACTTGCCATATATCAGGAGTCCTTACAGATAGGCAACCCCTCCATACAGAGCCTCCTGTCATGCCATTTATCAAGAGTCCTTGCACTTTGAGACTAAGTATTGACTGCCTTATTAGTACACTCTATATTAACTATTTAATCCCTACATTCCTCCCTTTTTCTTTTGTTAATATCAGAGAATCCTTTCTCGATTCTTCTGAGTTTGTCGCATAAGCATTATATGCATAGAATTAACTCGATTTGTAGCTTTTTCCATAACCCCCATTACACATTTCCATATTATACAGATACATAGTAACAGCAATAACAGAATTACAAATATGCGCAATCCTTCTTTTATCAGTCCTGATATCCACCCAGGTAACCCTCCAAACAATGACTCTAGCCATCCGTCCATTAGTCCTTCTTCCAGTGTTATCTTCTGAGTGTGTTCTTTGAGCCAGCGCAATCGTTGCTGAATCGATTGGCTATGGTCAGACAGGTTAAAACAACATAGTCCTTCAAACTCTTCACATCCATGCCCATGCGCGAGGAGCAAGAAGTCTATAGCCGCCCTATCCTGTAGTAGTGCATGTCGCAGGCTGTTCTGATCGAGCAGGAGTTGTTCCAATACCTCGGTTGTCACATTTGCTTGCTTCTCACTCCAACAGGCTAACTTTGAAAGTTCCCTTAATGCATTTCCTGCTGCGGCTCCTGGTACAAAGATAGCTAAGGCGATCCGCGCAGTTACAGATATTAATTGTACATTATCATTACATTCTGGTGTTAAACCAAGGGAACGCTTTTGCCTTCTTTGTTCCTGCTTCATAGTTAACAACGGGGCTATCATTGCCAGTTGCCCTAAATAACACGGTCCCCCATAGGCATTCTTAGGTATTCCCTGCCATGCTCTATCCCCACAAATTAAAAACACTCCATCTGGCAAGGCCTTAGCGGTACCATTATTCCATAGCAAATCTGTACTCTTATGTACCTGTCCTGATGGATCCCCCCCATATGCTCCTAAGGGTAATCCCGCAGGGAATCGTTGTTGTAACCCGTCGACTGTCCCATTTATCCCACAGAATGTCCCGTTTGCATATATGGGACCGCTACCACCTGGGCTGTTTCTCGCTTAGTGGGGAAGGCCTCCATCCACCCCGAAAATGTGTCTACTAATACCAATAAATATCTATACCCATATTTACCTGGTTTTATTTCCGTAAAATCTACTTCCCAATGCCTTCCAGGTTCACCACCCCTTTCCCTTATACCTTCATGCACCTTTCTGACCCTCGATGGCTTCATTTCCTGACACGCTTGACACCCTTCTATTATCCCTCAATATTTTATTATGATCCTGGAATCTCAACCCGAACTTTTCTATTAACAGTCCCATTTTTCTTTCCCCCAAGTGTGTAGTACTATGCAACTGCTGCGCCATCCTCTGTCCCATCTGCTTGGGAATTAACATTCTTCCTCCTGTATCATAATATCCTTCTCCAGCACCTTGTTCTTCTGCAACTTTTTGGATCCATTCCCTCTCCTCCGGGGTGTATTCATCCTCCCCAATTTCCACATCTTCTCTTAACGTGTTGTGGGTCAGCGCTAGTACCTTTTGTATTTGTCCTTCTAACGTGGCTTGCCGGGCTGCACTATCTGCAGCTGCATTCCCTCTGCTTATCGTATCGGTTTTCTTCTGATGTCCTAAGGTATGCACAATTGCCACTGCTTTGGGTTTCTGTAAAGCTGATAACAAGTGCAAAACCTCTTCTTTGTTTCGGATCTCTTTTCCCGCAGAGGTGAGAAATCCCCTTTCTCTGTATATTGCTCCGTGTATATGCACTGTCCCATATGCGTAGCGACTATCTGTATAAATCGTCACTCGCTCTCCTTCTGCCATTTCTAGTGCCTTAGCCAAGGCTATCAGTTCCGCTCTCTGAGCCAAAGTGCCGTCTGGTAAACGCTGGCTCCAAACTATTTCTCAGTTCTGATTTACCACTGCAGCTCCCGCCCTTCTTTTTCCTTGCTCGACCAAGCTACTTCCATCTGTAAACCACACTTTTCCTCCTTGCATCGGCTCATCCTTCAAATCTTCCCGCACTGTTGTAGTTTCAGCTAACACCCTCTGACAATTATGCACAGCTGTTTCATACTCTGGGTTAGGTAGGAGAGTGGCTGGATTCAAAGTCATTGGGGACGTATACATAATTCTTCCTGGGTTTAAAAGCAAGGCTTGATAATGAGTCAGCCTAGCATTTGTTATCCATCTTTCAGGCGGTTGTTTGAGTAATGCCTCTACGTAATGAGGAGTCGTTACATACAGCTTTTGCCCAAACGTGAGTTTGTCTGCGCCCTTAACCATTAACGCCACGGCTGCAATAATTCTGAGACACGAGGGCCACCCTGTGGCGACTGGATCTAACTTTTTGGATAAGTACGCCACTATCCTTTTCCAAGGGCCTTGTTTCTGCATTAACACTCCCTTAGCAATTCCCGCTTTTTCGCTCACATATAAGTGAAAATCCTTGGCTGGGTCCAGGAGTGCAAGTGCAGGGGCCTCTAGCAGGGTTAATCTCAGTTCCTCAAAAGATTTTCTCATAGCTTCTGTCCACTGCCAGTCCAGTTTCTCTTGACTCGCCTCATACAGAGGTTTCGCTTTTTCTGCGAACCCAGGTATCCACAAGCGGCAGTATCCCACCGTCCCCAAAAATTCTCGAACCTCTCTTGGAGATTTGGGTTCCTGAATCCGAAGAACAGTCTCTTTCATGGCATCAGTTAGCCATCTCCTACCATCTCGTATCTTATATCCCAGATATGTTACTTCCAGATTACATAGCTGAG
Organism: Tinamus guttatus; assembly: GCF_059628265.1. Lineage (NCBI taxonomy): Eukaryota > Metazoa > Chordata > Aves > Tinamiformes > Tinamidae > Tinamus > Tinamus guttatus. The sequence goes on along the minus strand of NW_028289001.1, from coordinate 396,761 downwards.
CTTTCTTAGCACTTACTCGGTATCCTAGTTTATTTAATTCTTGCAACAACTTCCTCGTACCTTCCTCACAGTCCTCTTTTGTTCTTGCTGCTAGCAGCAGATCATCCACATACTGAAGCAATTTCACACTAGGATTCTGTCTCCTGAATTCACTCAGATCTTCCTGCAGTATTTCATTAAATAAAGTCGGTGAATTTTTGAACCCTTGTGGTAATCGGGTCCAAGTTAACTGACCCTTGTATCCGCTCTCGGGATCTTCCCACTCAAAAGCAAACATTTCCTGGCTCTGTTTTGTCAGGGGGATGGTAAAGAAGGCATCCTTTAAGTCTAAAACTGTATACCATCCCATATCTGGTGGCATCGTACTTAACAGAGTGTATGGATTCGGGACTGTAGGATGCACATGCTCCACTCTTTTGTTAACTTCTCTCAAATCTTGAACTGGCCTGAAATCTCCTCCGGGCTTCTTTACTGGCAGCAGAGGAGTATTCCATGGAGATTTGCATTTACGCAGAATGCCAGCTTTCAGTAACCTTTTAATATGCTTTGCTATTCCTTGTCGAGCTTCAGGGGTCATTGGGTACTGTTTAGCCCTAATCGGGTGAGCTCCTGGTTTCAATTCCACGACCAGAGGAATTTTCCTTTTAACTCTTCCTACTCCCGAATTCTCTGCCCATACTTCTGGGATTTCCCTCATCCATTTTTAAGTTTCTGGTCCAATTTCTTCCTTCCTCTCTTTATACAGTCTATATTCGTCCTCTAATCTAGCGGTCAGGACCTGTATCGGTTGTCCTTCTCGGTCATTGATTTCTATTCCATCATCCTCAAAATATATCCTTACCCCTAATTTAGTTAAGAGATCCTGGCCCATTAATGGTACCAGACTCTCTGGTATATACAAGAAAGAGTGCGTGATCTGTCTATTAGCTACATCTACTTTCCTTTCTGATGTCCACCGATACCCCTTACTCCCATTTACCCCTTGTACTCGAGTTTTCTTTGTCGATAGCTTCCCCGCTGCTTCATTTATCACCGAATATTCAGCCCCTGTGTCTACCAGAAATTTTACACGTTTCCCTTCCATTTCTAATTCTATCCAAGACTCGGGGAAGGGTTCCGAGTCCTGGCCCCTTCAGTTGCTATCTTCATTTGCCACCAGTACTCTAGGTGGCCCCCTTTCTCCTTTTTCCAGACACTCATTTTTCCAATGTCCTTTCTTTTTGCAAATTGCACATTGATCCCTTCCTAACCGTACCTCAACTCCTCTGGGGGGTGACGGTCCCCTTCTTCGCCTCCCTGACTTTCCTCCTGCTTCAAAAAATCTCCTAGCCATTTCCCTTTGATTTCTCTGATTTTCTTTTGCCTGGTATTCCCGATCTTCCCTTCTCACTCTTTCCTGTTTTTCTTCTGGAGTCTCCCTGTTGTTATACACCTTTTCTGCTACTTTTAAAAGATCCTGTAAAGTTTGCTCCCCCAACCTATCAATCTTTTGCAATTTCTTTCTTATATTCGGGGCAGCTTGATTTACAAATGCCAAGATGACAGCTGCCCGATTCTCTTCTTTCGTAGGATCTAAAGGAGTGAATTGTCTAAACGCCTCTAATATTCTCTCTAAGAAAGCGGCAGGGGTTTCTTCGGCTTCCTGCCTGACGGCAATTACTTTAGTTAAGTCACGTGCCGCCGCCTGCAACCCTGCCATCAACGTTTGCCGGTATGTTCGGAGACGCTCCCTACCTTCGGGTTGCTCAAAATCCCACGGTGGTCTTACCAATGGGAATCCTTCATCGATAAGGTTCTGCTGCCCGGTGGGTCTCCCGTCCTCTCCCGGCACCAACTTTCGTGCCTCGGTCAGGATCCTCTCACGCTCTTCGGTCGTAAACAACACTTTTAAAAGCTGCTGACAGTCATCCCAGGTAGGGTTATATGTAAACAAGATGGATTCTAATAAATCAATCAACGCTCCCGGCTTCTCGGAAAAAGAGGGGTTTTGACTTTTCCAATTATACAAGTCACTAGAAGAGAATGGCCAGTATTGATACGTACACTGTCCCTGAGGCCCTGTTGTTCCAATTGCTCTAACTGGGAAAGCTTGAGAGGTGCTTGACACACCTCCCTCGTCTCCCCTTTGGTGAGATCGAGTCCCAAATGCTGGGCCCCTGTCTTCCCCTCCCTCCCTCCTTTGATCACTACTACTCATCTCCCTTCGTGCCTCAGGCGGAGGTGCCTAAGTGGGGGATTATGCCCACTTTCTTCATCCAATATTTCTGGATATAAAGTCGAATCTGATAATACCGCCTTTTTCCCTTCCTTTTTCATTAGGTAAATATCAACCTTTTCATCCTTTCCATTCCCTCCCACAAAAGGTTTCAGCCATGGGGGTGGATGCAAAACCAAATCCTCCCAGGTGATTATATATGGAAATTGATCTGGGTGCCCTTCCGACCCAGGTCTCATTATTACCTCTTTTACTTTCCTTACCAATTTTAAATCTAAACTTCCCTCTCTCGGCCAGCCTACGTCAAAACTTGGCCACTCACTTTTACAAAATATCTCCCATCGGTTTTTATACACTTCTACAGATAAATCATGTGCCCTATGCTTAACATATCCAAAATGATTTAACATAAATGACAAAGGGATGGATTTCCCTTGTCCCATTGTATCCAGCTCGTCACTTAAAACCAAAATTAATACAACTGCCAGTAAACCAGTAAGGGCGATTATTAACAGAATTCGCCCTTCCCAAACCGGTCTCCTTTCGTTAAGGAGAAACGGTATACCCAACCTACCTAACCAACCACCCTTCCTTTTCCTGGGAGCCTGAGGGACGTCTCCCTCAGACTCCAGCCAACTATCCTTCGGTGCGTCCACCTGGATTTCTGTCGGCTCACTCTCACCCCCTGAGGCCTCCCTTGACTTATTATCTTTCTCTATTTCTTCCTTCTTTCTCGTATTCGAATCCCAGATGAGCCCCCAAATGTTGGGTCCGTTTTTCGAATCGACGGAGAAAGAGGCAAACACCATCGATATATTGTGCTTTTTAATGATAGGAGAAAGATAATAAGTATTACCAGCTAGCTGGGGTCCGGGCTTTCCCGCGCAGGGGTCACACCACGGACCCCGACCACTTCGGTCGTCCCTCTTTTATACCGTTCTTACCCCAAAAATGTTCCCCCTCCTGTTTTCCTGTTCTGCTTTCATGTCAATGTTATCTATATTTTATTGCTGACTGGGACATCTGAATAAGCAACCCCTCCATGCAGAACATCCTTACTTGCCATATATCAGGAGTCCTTGCAGATAGGCAACCCCTCCATACAGAGCCTCCTGTCATGCCATTTATCAAGAGTCCTTGCACTTAGAGACTAAGTATTGACTAGTCTATTAGTACACTCTACATTAACTATTTAATCCCTACAGTTCAGCCCTTCCTCTGGGAAGTGGTGTGCAATGTCTGTGCAGGTGTCCTTGCTGGGGGCGGGGGGGGGGGCTCACCCACTACCGGCTCCTGTTCCCTTAGCTCTGGGACACACGAGTGCCATCGGCATCGTCACGGACCCACATGAGCTTCAGCCCCTAGGCCTGGCAGCGAGACAGGGTAACATGTAACAACTTTGTTGCCTGAGGAAACTTAAGGGGGACAAAAATTCACACAACTGCTGCTGCAGAGCTTCACAGCTGCAGCCAGCTGAAGCTTTCATGACAGCAGGAAAAGAATTGCAACACACACAGAAGAAAGGAGAGAATATCAAACAATTCTTCATGTGGTATGGCAGGTCTTTAAGGTGACCTGTTTTGGAAGAATAATATGTAAACTGTGCTATGCATTTGGATAGAAATTCAGATACCAAGTAACAGATAAAGCACATCTATCCTGGTCTTTTAGTAAGCACATAAGAAACTGCCAAAAGTGAAATTCTGCAGTTTTTTGGAAAATAGAAGAAACACTCAAACAGGCTTAAACAGAAGGTAACACTAAGGCTGAAGTGAATTAGTTCTCCCATCTGGGCAAACTGAGTAATTCAACTTCAGGAAGGCTAAATGAGAACAGGCTTCTGCGAGCAAGGTGAGAAGTTCTGGTAACATATCCCTGCTCTCTGACTGTTACATGTCCAGTCTTACTCTCCTCAACCTTCTCATTTTACGCCACTAAGAAAGACATGAATTAAGCTCAACATATCACAATTAAGCCAGTATGTTTTCCATTGTTTTACTGAAACTGAAAAAGTTGTCTGTACCAAAATGTACACAATTTAGTAGTAATACAAAATGTTAATTCTGCAAGACAGAATGTCAGTTAAATTCACCAAAATGAACACTGAACCACCATTTATTGCCAGTACAGTGTTACTTTAAATAATATCACTGAATTAACATAGAAACAAAATAGTTCCACTACTGCAAGATAGCATGTAAATATCATGAATGTTTATCACAGCGTATCTAGCATGTAGTAAGTCTTCATGCTTGCACATTAGTTTTATGAGATTATTACAATAATATTAATGTATCAATCTATGTACTACAAAACAACTCATTATTTGTATCAAATTTGCACATTAGAAGAGCACCTTTGCTAGTCACCCCTTTAGAAAGGCCCCTGTATTCCTGTAAGAAACATAGCTAGACCAATCCACTGGTAATTTAAGAAGCCAAAAAAACAAAAACAAACAAACAAACCCCAAGCATACTAGCAGTTTTCCTTCTATGATTAGCTAAACAGGATGATGCATTTAACAAGCTTCCCAAAGATAAATCAAACCAGGAAAAAAGTGTTTTCTGTATTACATTAAGAACACCTGAGGTTACTTCACTGGTCCAAGTGCAGTAATTTATTACAAAAATTGTTTGTTGCATTAACCTGTCATTTCATTGGATTTCCTTAGTAAGCACTTCTAATTAAAAAAAAAAAGTCAATGCAAGAGTCTTTTCGTAAAATAAATCATCTCCCCTCAAAAAAAAGTTTAAAAATGAATTAAACTGTAAAAAAATACAGTATTAAAGAACAGTGTGATCCTCTGGCTTTATTTTATCTCAGTTTTCAGGAGTGGATACACACTTATGGGGAATAAGTGTGAAACACTAAAAAATTCTAAGTATGTTTTTCAGACTGTACTTCAAGAGATTTCTTTTAAAAGAAGTATAAACAGTTGTCCTTGACTCCTGTTGTTTGTATCCACTTCTATCAAAAGAAGTTTAACAAACTGCATTTAATTAAACTGTTTGACATATAAACTAGAACTCCAAAAAAGAATTAAGACTTTTTTTCTACCTGAACAAAATGACCTAACAGTAAGGATTATATTTAATAATTCCGCACTTTGTACATCTTGAATTTTCCTCAACAGAATAACCTAAATTGTGGAGTTAAAATATTGAATGTTGCTTAGCTAAAAAAGCAGCAAATTAAGGACTACAGACTGATGCTTCTACAGCACTAATGACTTATAAAATTGTCTCATAGCCTAAACCTTAAGTTTAAACCATGGACAAAATTAAAATTGGCAGTTTATAGAAAGTAATTAGGCTTGCCATCACCTTAAAACGTACCTTGCTAACCAGAAAATAAAGATGGCAAGGACCAGTGTATTCTAGCCAAATTTAGACAATTAAAATAATAAAAATGCAAAGTACATTAAATTACTTTTCACCTTGGTAGCAACTAAGAGTTTACTAGTCAAAATACTCTTAACCTGCAAAGAGGACAGAAGACTGCCTCTTCAGAAAGCCATGAATAAAAGGGTAAGAATTCTAAAGCCATTCAAGACCATGGGAGATGACCTCTATCATGAAGTCATCTCTAACAGTTGGAGAAGGTCAAAGGCCTAAGTAGTTTCACTGATTGCAAGTCCATTGATCTTTCAGTTTATCTTCCTCAGAAGTATTTGAGTTGAAGGTGATTTTCATTTTAAACTTCACAGATTACATGAAATTTTTCCTGTGCACTTTGTCTGTTGCTAAATCAATTCTTCATTTTAAAGCTGGTTTCGTATTCAAGCTGCTTTCTTAGAGCAGATTCCTTGAAGATCTTGCAGATTCATTTTTGACCTAACAAAAACAGTAAGATGACCGTATTACATAGTAACATATCACTTGAGCTATCACATTTTACAATTGTTAATGTAATTATTATGGAATCTTCTAGTATGAGTGGAAGAAGGGGGGAAACAGCAGAGAAAAACAAAGTTTTGCACTTACCTATTGTGGATCATGTGGCTTTTGACTAGATGCCCAGCTGCAAGAGCTGCCATTAATGAGAGTTCCCCTGCCATCACTGTAGCGCACACAATCCTAGCAAGCTGACAGGCGTTCTCACCAGGATTATCTTGGCTTGCACCTTGAACCCCTAGCATCTAGGGAGAAAAAATTAAACTATTATAAGCCTATTGTACATTTAGGATAAATTTAACTTTTACCAAATTATAACTAATTGACAAGCTTTATATCTCTTCAGTAGCAAGTATATTAAGCTTTACAAATTAGATGCATGAAAATAATTTGGTTATTCTAGAATTTTCATCTCAAGTCCACAGACTTTCTAGAGGGCCCCGTTCTGACAGTATTACTTGTGCACAACCCCTACGCCATGCAAAGGAGCTTTGTGAGTCTATACCTGCAAGCAGGCCTGCTGTGGGAGCAGGTTGGTGCCTCCCCCAACAGTGCCGATCTCTATGGAGGGCATGGTGCAGCTGATGTACAGGTCTTCATTGCTGGAGCCAGTGCGCTCCATCAAAGTGATGCAGTTAGAGCTGCCCACGTTCTGTGCAGCATCCTTTCGATTGAGAAGGAAAAACAAAAACAAAGCATTCAACTAAATGTCCAATTGAGAATTAACTGCTCTAAAAGGTTGACTTGGTATGAAGCAACTTACCTGACCACAGGCAATGTAGATGGCTGTAACTATGTTTGCTGCATGTGCATTGTAGCCACCTATGCTACCAGCCATTGCGGAACCCACCAGGTTTTTGTTTATATTGACTTCAACTATATCTTCTGTAGTAGTCTTCAATACCTAGGCAGAGCAGTACACTTGTAAATACACATTTCCTTAGGCAGGAGTTATAATACTCTATTTCATGTTAATCAGGCCCCCATAGTTTACTTCTATAGATTTTGACTCAGTGCCTGTATCTACTTTTATTTTTGGTCGAAAGAAACTGTTTCAGATGCAGAGCACCTATGAAGTAACAACAGAAGACTCAGTGCTAGGGGTTTGGACTTGTACAGACCTCTAAGGAGAAAGAAAAAAAAAAATCAACTTCCTTCTATCACCTTTTAAAACACTCATTTATCTTCAGTCTAAAATGTATAAGCAGTTTGGTAAAAACAAAGATGACAAACTTGCACAAGGTTCTACAATACTGATGAAGATAGAAAGTATTAGAAAGAGTCAAATATAGAGAGATGTAGTGATATACATGGTTGAGGGTAGAGGGAAGCCTAAAGTTACTAAAGCTATGATGGCCTCCTCACTATTAATCTGGAATGAAAATTTGGGGTTTTAACAGATACCACTCTTAGTGCTTTTTTGAAGTACTAGTCATAAAGGTCAATAGTTAAAAATTAATAGAAAGCAAATTCAGAAAACAATCATGTGTATAAATCTAGGCTGCAGACACCCTTTGAATACTGTGTCCAACTGTCTCCAGATTTTGGAAATAATATGCTAGAACTGAGAGAGATCCACAGGTGACAAACATATGCAGTATATGCTAGAATAATCTGGTTGTTGATTCCTCATACAGGCACAAGCCCATTTAGAAGGGGCTTTGTTAGAGAGCTATAAAGACTAGAGATTTACAGAGAACATAAAAAGTTGAACCACACATGGGTGGCAGAGCATTACAGGTATTGTGTATTAATCTCCTCCCTGGATGCTGTCTCTCTTGGCCAATGCTGGAGATGAGGTTAACAGGCAAAAAACACCATGAGCCAACCTGGCTGACACACACAGCCTATCTTGCCAGCTCATGGGAAAGAATCTAAGATAGCACTTACTTACACTGCAGGACGAGTTTGCCAGGGACTAGCACTGGCAGGCTGTAAATGCTGCATTTCATCATTTTGGAAACTAAGGCAGCTTGGAATTAAGTGAAGCAGCTGACTATCTGCTTTTGTTGTAGTAGGGAGGCATGTGAACTTTAAAGAGAATACCAGGATTGTGCAAAAGACAATAAAAGATGTTCTCAATTGAAATGGCTTATCCTACAGCAAGTCTGAAAACAATACAACATGTAGAAGTCACCCCTATATGGAACATAACTCATATTTAGCAAGCATGCTATCAGTTTCATAAAATATATGCAATTGAAATAGAAAAAAGCAAGCACTCACTTCTCTGACCACCTTGGCTGGAATGACTGCCTCACACACAACAGACTTGCCTCTTCCCTCTATCCAGTTTATGGCAGCAGGCTTTTTGTCCGTACAGTAGTTCCCACTAATAGCTATAAGCTGAAGATCAGGAAACTTTTCATTCAAACTCGCCAGTGCTTTTTCAGTACCCTGTTAGCAGATACACAGATATCCTTAAAAAACTAGTATCTCATTATGGTTGTAAAACACAGAACAGCAAGATTAGATTAAAACTTCAGACCATCAGTTATAGCCAAGAGAAAGGACAGGGTTTGGGGAAGGAATCTGAAGCAGGTGCAAATGGTAGCATCATTGCTATTGTTTTTCTAATCACATGCAAATATGGGGAATAATAAGTTTAATAAATATATCCTTGATCCTTCCTACGATGTACGGCCTCTCTGGACACATTCTACATGTATCCAGAATGGGCACATGCACATGTTACTGAAGGTACAACATGAGCCAAGTTAAACACAATGGGCATGAAAATAATTCACTTTTGATTGAAATGGGAAGGAGCTTCTGTGTATTAGAAAGTTAGACATATTTCAGTTATAGCGCCTTTGACCCATTTATGTATTTTTCTCTGGGTAAACTGTGCATGACAGGCAGTCAGGGTCAACCAGTACAAGGTTTTTTCCCATCCCAAGCTATGAGTCATGCTTCAGTTTCTTCCCCATGGCTGCACTTGCTGCCACTCATGAGATTCCTAATCCTTTCTTCACAAGGACTGATAAGCACAGCAACAGATTACTGCTGGATAGAGCCTCGGTTCTAAAGGAAGCAAGCAAGTAGTCCTACATTACCAGGAATACTCTTTTAAAAAACAAACACACAAGAAGAACTCCCCCACAAAAATGACTTTAACCCTTTGTCTTTCACTGTTTATAACCTGTTTTTTGTTTATGTAAAGCTAAGTCAAACAGTTTTATAATCATATAGCATTGCAAACTGATGTGTCCTGCCCACAAGTCCACTCTTGCTCTGTCTTCACATGCCAGGAAGTCACAGATGGGCAGGGCACAAATGTTTGTTTCTTTAAAAAAATTAGGAGACTTAAAGAGACTGGGCCTTACTTTTGAGATCATATTCATTCCCATTGCATCCCCTGTTTTAGACTGAAAGCGGATATAAAGATTACGACCAGCCAAACTGATGAGAAGTTTTTGTAGGCGAGCAAACCTGCAAGAAAAGTGAATGATTACTAACAGTTGTCAAGGAAAAAAAGCTTAAACTAACTCTATGGGTATAACAGCAGCAAATTATTGCATATCGATCCCTAAACTGCCCTGTGTTATCTATCTGCACTCTTTCTTGCTCAGTGTGGAAAAAGAAATCTTCAGTTATGCACACAGTTATCTCAAGAGAACTTTTGAAATGGAGTTTTGAAATGTAATGTTTCACTGCTCTTGAAAGTGAACAGCCCTGGACTTGATAATATGTAGAGTCCTGAAGTGCTAACACAAGTTTTACCCTGTTGTACTCCCCAAAATAGCTGACTACCAACCATCAACTAAAAATGAGGCCTTTGAAAAATTCTTGATCTTTTACAACAGGGCAAAGAAATAAAACATTTTATCTTCCAAAAGTCAGAGCTTTATTCATGCAGATTAAAAGCAAGGAAGAACTAGAAAATACTTTTTTTTAAAGAGCAGCACAAATGACTCTTGCTGAGATGCATGTAGGGCCTTGGATGACACTCATAGATTAGTAAGAAGCATAACTGATATGGATAACCTTCCTAAAAGCAGATAATCACAAGTCTTGGAAGAGTCTTCTGATTAAAATAAACTTATCCTTAACACTATCTTACAATTCTTACCATTTCAGCTCTATGGTTTCTGATGCCTAACATATTGTTAATAATACCATCTGAAAGCCAGATTCCAAACTTTAAACTACTTTTAGCATAGAAACTACTAAAAGTCCAAGTAAGTTGTACATTTATTTTAAATGCTTAGACAAAATAAAAACATATCAAATATTACTCAATTTATTTCACTTGTTACTATGATCCAGTCTTTTACTGCTTATAATCAGAAAATACTTATTATCACCGATAATGAGATATTGCAGAAAATCGCAGCAACAAATAATAAAAAACCCTGCTGTTTTCTTAGGTTCATGCTAAATGAGACAGCCATATGTATTTTCTTACACTACAATACACAGAATTACAAATGGGAGAATTTTAGGGTTCATAGAAGTCTTGCATCAGAAAATAAGGCCCAGGTAACCATTTTACTAACCTACTTGTGCTGTCAAAAGCTTCTTTTATTATTTTAAAACCTTCAGAGCTTTCAAGCCAAGCCTTCACTTCTGCGGCCTGGCAAGCGGTGGGCAGCCTTACAACAGGCCCTCGGGTCATCCCATCTGCTAGAATACAACTACTTGCTCCTCCACCAAGCTAAAAGTCAACACAAAAGAAGCAAGATCACCAAATCTGAATTTTAGTAAACAAAAACATGCTCTAAATGCTCCCAGATCCCCCCAAAAGACATGTTAAATATTTGTTTTAGAGAAAGTTTTTAAGCAGGTCAAGCAATTAAACAGTTGACCTTCTTTCTAGGAGTTACTTACACATATGGCTCTACATCCTCTATTTGTGCTCGCCACAAGACATCCTTCTGTTGTTGCCATTGGAACTTGAAACTCTTTGTTATCCAAGAACAATGGCCCTGCTACACCTACAGGAATAGGCATATAGCCAATCACGTTTTCACAACAAGCTCCCATAACCTTACAAGAATAACAGAAAAATCATCATTAAGATTGTACATACAGTACACTATACACACTATAGCACACTATACATTACATCTGTCATTACAAAGAGCTATCTTAGCAAAAACTCCCAAACCCAAAATTTGTGTTTGCAATTTTCACAGCAGGTTTGACCAAGCTCACTGTTAACTCAGACATTACTACAAGCAGATATTCCATGTATTTGGAAAATGCTTTTACATTGAACTTTGCTTGTCTGCCTTCTACTTACCAAAGAGTAATTGTAATCCCTATAAGGAAGATACTGCAAAGACGAAGGTTCAGGGAGTTTCTTAGATAGCATCTGTCTGCGGATGGACACCCCACGCTCCTGAGTTTCCATCAAAGTTTCCAGTTTGTATGTAGGAATGTGCTTAGCATTAACTAAGCTGATAACCTCAGCATCTGTAAGGAATTTTGCTCCCTTCTGGAAATGTAAAGAGGCAGAGATTCTATTGATGAAAGCAGTTTGAAATGTTTCCAGTAGCAACATTTACTTTCACCATTATCAGATAGTATCTATAGGAGCTAACTGTCAGTGAGATTTCATAGCAGGCAAGAACAGGGCCAAAAACCTTTCATTCAAACATCCACTCATATGCATGATCTACGGTGAAGCTTGAATTACTTGTCATGTCATGAATAACTGTAGCAGCTGTCTTTGTGCCCCTCATTTTGGGAGTAAAGGGGGAAGTCTCATAATAAAAGATCATTTATTTACAATTTGAGAAAAATTAACAAATATACATTTTTAATCTGTATTTTTAAAAGGGGAAAAAAAGCAACTGAGAAGCAGAAATGACTTCTAAAAGAACAGGCTTAAAAGAGTGATCTAGCATTCTATGCCATAATATTTACACATTCACTCAGTTATAAAAGCTCTATAGATCTCTGAAGTAAGACATCACAATCAATAGGATCACTTAAATGCTAGAAAATTAATTAAAAATATTAAATCAGAAGTTACATTGAAGATTTTTTTACTCAAAAAAAATTTTTTTCTTCTATACCTCTGCATTTCCAAGTATACGAACACATTCCTCAATAGAACGTGGTTCTTTAGGTAACTCAATTTCTTCTTCCTTTCTATTAAGGACTGCAGAAGTTTCCACAGGGTTGCAACTGTCAACTACAAATGTAGCCCTGGTTGAAGACTCTGCTAACACAGGTTTTATGACTTCAGCTGCATAAAAACAATTAAAATGAACTTCAGTTTACAAAAAAACTTAAGATTTGGTTCTAAATGAAACATGCTGCACAGAAATCCTAGAATTTTATATAAATATCTGTGAATAAGTTCAGATTTTTAAATTCTCAAAATTACCATTTCCATCTTTGGCAATTAAAGTTTCTTCTACTGTATTAGATTTCTGATTGTTTTTTGGAAGTCCAGAATGTTTCCTGCAACAATTCTCAGGGACCTTTTTCTGAACCATCACTGGAGATGTTATGGGATTCTTCAGAGATAGTGTGGATTCAGTCTCTGTTTGCTCAAAGAAAATGTATTTCACAGCAAGAAGAAGGGCTAATCCAAGAGTGATTACTTGTTCAATATCCATACTGGCCATTCTATAAATAAATAAATAAATATTTTTAAAGGCAATTCCAGTGACAGAAATTACTGAAAATATTCACTATTGAACAGCTAGGTCAAATTCATTTAACACCCATCTCCAAATTATGAAGCAGGAAAATGCAGTTATCGCCCTTTGACAATCAGGACTACTATGGTATAAGTTAAGATGCTAGGAAGGGGGGAAAAAAACTAAGAGAAACACTGCTGAGTTTCCTGAAATATTGCAGAATCACAATGTGCACTTCAGCAGAGCTGTGAGCCAATAGCATACTTGAATTACATACTGCTTCTTATCTTTAGAGGAAAAAAAAATCACGGAAAAGGAATAATGACACAGATTATCTTTTGTTGTGTGAGAAGGGTCAGAAATTCTGCACAAATAATTAACTCCCATGCTGTCACAAAACTCATTTTCTAGTCTGGTTGGAAATGTGACAGTGCTACCAGGAAAAGACGATGCATCCAGAACAACTGGTTCCTGACCATAATCACACTGTTTTAAGAAGATTGCAAGACTGGCACACTACTGAAACACCTCTTATAAGACGTCATCTCAGGTTATAAGGAATCCTGAAGCAGCCAGAGCTGCTGGTTTACAACAGCACAGTACCCTAAGGCTGTCACTGGCAGCACCGGACAGTACATCCTAATGAATTAGCTACACTTCTCTGCTGTGAAGGAACCTACCGAGAAAAATAGAACTGCCACAGGGAAACATTCGGCTCAATTCTCTTGGGGGCGTTCTCATCCAGTCCCACTACGTTTTCTACAGTGCTGTTTTGAGCTGCTGGTTCTGCTATCCAGCGGCTGTGGGCGTGAACAAGAACCAAACCTAGCGACTGTGGTAAAGAACAAAACAAAACAGCAATCATTAAGTTTTCAGCTGTAACCAGACATCTTAACCTATTAAGATTAATCATTTATTTTGTACTTTAACTTCCCATGACTCAGAAGGCTAAGGCTAAAGGCTGACATTCCATGCCACTTATCAACATCATTTTCCAGTTGTAGATTCATTTATATGCTTTTGCCCATTTCATATAGAAACAAGTGCTTTACGATCACATGGCTTGAAATTTGGTTAATCAAAAATTATTTGGGCAGGAGAAAGACTACCAGACAAAAATAAAACAGAAAGATCTCCAAGAAAGATAGCGAGCATTTGCCAGTTTCATGAAAACTAGCAACGCGCAGAAAACCCACCCTATCATGTCCCGAGTGCAGGGAAAGCTGCAATATTAGCTCATCACATTTTCCTTAACTTCTTTTCTGGCTTATCTTAAGACTAGCAGCTTTGAACCAGCCCCAGCACATCCTTCCTCTTGCTCAAGTAGCAAGAGGAGAAAGCTGAGGGTACCTGTACAAGAAATAGGGAGGGAATTAGAACACGCGAAGAAGCGGCCAGCGTTGTGAGCATAAATGGCATATGCAGGAAGACTTTCGATGCAGGTTTAGAGGACGTTAGAATTGCCACAATGAACAAGAGCACCGGGGTGCAGGATATAACTCTATAGGAAACAAAAGTTGTATTCGCTGCACAATAACAGCTTATTCATTACATAAATACAAGTAAATGAAAAAAGCCACAAACCATAATCATTTTGACCCTCTGTGTTACAGGGTTTGGTTTATTTTCTTCTTCTTCCAGAACACGAGCAAAATGACTGAGCTGCCATATAGGACGCCCTTCACGACTCTCTCGAGAAAGCTGCAAAAACAACATTTTAAAAATAGGCCCTATTCAGCACATGCTTGAAGAAACAAACATGTCTGAAGAATAAAAAAACTTCAACTTGGCATTTTTGTTTTATTATTAAGAGTGAGCCTAAGGTAGCCTTTTAGTGAAAGGCCCTGGACAGCTGTTAGTTTGACGTATGATTCGTTTACCTGGAGTTCAACCAGAACTCACACTATTGATTTAAGTCTCTGGCAGTGTGGTAACAAGTTACTGTCCATCAGTTGAGCCACTATAACTTTTCTTATGCCTCTTGTCCACTTAAACAGGAGGACCAACGTGCTAGCACACACCTTAATGAAGAAATGTGCATGGCCTGAGCACTGCATTAGCTCTCTCACGAAACTGCTCTTACCTCTAATACTAAGGACACGCAAGCTGGAAAGAAGGTCATGAAGACAAAGTAGTTGGCAAGAACAGACATGCAGCCAAAGCAGCACATGATCTCAAGTTGCCGTACCCCTGCATTAAAAAAAAAAAAAAAAAAGATTTTTTTAACATCTGCAGATTAATGAGCATGTTTAGTACTAATCATTTTGTAGTAACTTAGTTTAATGCATACAGCTAATAATACCAACTGCCTACAAAAGGAAGGTAAATAAATAGCTAAATAGATAAAGTCATTCCACTCTCCCACTCCCACAGATAACAGCTATCATTTGAAACCGTGAATATCCCAATGTCTTTTAAATGGTCTTTTTTACATGAAAAGGTTTAAATTCTTAAGACTTTATTACTGACCTGACATAGTACCAACACCGATAACGAGACACTCTACAAGGGCATCCAGTGTAAAAGTAGGGCCTAAAATTGCCATTCCACGTGAAATATTTTCTCTTACTTCATCCTAAAAAAATGAAATTTCTGTACATTAGCATAAAGACAAAAACAAAAAGTTGCACAAAAATTTTTCTTCATAAGGAGTGCAGATACTGTGATTAATAAACTCAGTATTATTATGGTGGTAAGGCTTTATAAAACACATTGAGAAATTAATTACTGTGAAAGAATGTATGTGTTAATCATTACAGCTCATACAAACTATTATATTTCCAACAGTCTTTATTTATATCACAAGATTATTTAATTGTGAATGTCTCCTTTTTTGGCTAATGGGTATTCTTAAGCTCCTACAAAATCAATGCATACACACTTTATTTAACCTTTAAGCTCTAAATTTTAAGCTCTATGTGTGTGTGTGTACGCACATGCACATGCACACGCATGCAAACACCTATTTTTGAAGTACTTCTCCAAAAAGTATTTTAAAAGATTTGTATAGTCTATTATACTATAATATACAGTTATATAATATTTGATTATAATATGTTACATATATGAAATATAGTCACAATTATTATGATAAGTTACCTTGTACAGTATTTATATGCATAATCTAGTTTAAAATAATTTATTTTAGAATTTCCAATATTAGGAAACCATTCCTATGTATGATAGGCTATCTTTACTGTAAATCTTTCATATTGAGCTATGTGAATTACATTAGAGCATGAATGTCTAAAAAACAAAACCAAAAAAAAAAAAAAAAAAAAAAGAACACACACACAAAAAAACTGACCTGTGAGTTGGAACTAAGTGCAAATTTGGCTAATGCACTCGCTCTTGAAAGATCGATCAGAAGCAGGAAGAATGGTAAAGCTTCACTGAAATAAAAGGAATATTTTAAGAACAAATTCAAGCTTTATTGCATGGGAAAATATTTGAAACAAAAAATCCAGAATAAGTATTACTATTACTTACTTTAAACCTGTCAGTTCTTTATCCAAGAAGTGAATTACCACTGTACTAAAAACAAAACTTGAGAAGATTGTGAAAAGGCCAGCAATACCTTAAAAATAAATCATAGAAAAAT
The DNA here is from genome assembly GCF_059628265.1 of Tinamus guttatus. Classification (NCBI taxonomy): domain Eukaryota; kingdom Metazoa; phylum Chordata; class Aves; order Tinamiformes; family Tinamidae; genus Tinamus; species Tinamus guttatus. The sequence goes on along the minus strand of NW_028289001.1, from coordinate 380,456 downwards.
TATAAATCATACCTTTAGATCATTTCTGATCATAAATCATAACTCTAATATTTCAGATGATATGCACACAAGTTGAAATACAACCCAATAATAATGCTATTCTTACATGTATATTTAAAATATATGCTGCATTCAAATTAATATTTTAAAAAATAAAAGCCATAAATCTCTCATTTCATATCCGCAAGAATGAAAATTAGCATGAAGAGTTTTACACAATAAAGTTATATCAAGAACTACATTTCCAATGTTTATATAATTCTATACCACCTCTCAAAACATTGTTTTCATTTATGCAGGAGCCAAATATTTATCATGTTATCTAGCAAAGAAATAAAGTAAGCCAATTCTGTATATTAGCATTAGCATTCTCATATTCGTTACCATTTTTTTAATTAAAAAATACAATTGAAATGTAAAAAGCAAATAGAAAATCGGATACATTACCCAAGATGTATTTTGACCCAAGCTGCCGAAGGTTCTGAAACTGGAAGTATATGTAAAGGATTGCAATGCAGCGGGTGATTGTCAGGATGATGACGTCGCTGCTCAGAACATCCTGCTTAACACACAAAGTGATCTTGTTAGCCCTCCCACAGGGCTAACTTGTTAGCCCTTATTTTTGGAATAAAATAAGTATTATTGTTTGCAGTATTTTGTTGAGAGGCTAACAGTATTAATACCAAAATTCTTCCTGTTCTCTAGATATCCTGCAACCAAATATTCTATTTAATGAAAAGTTCCTGTGGCTCACTACCATTTGCATACAGCTTCAATATCCAGCATGGGAGAAGTAGGCAACAAAGGAATTTCTGCATAACTGTATTGTTTTTAATACATCATAGCCTGTTCGTATTGTATCTCCTCCCCCCGCCCCCCCCCCAAAAAAAAAAAAAAAAAAAAAAAAAACTTCTCCACTTAAGAGACATTTAAGGATCCACTGATTAAAAACAAGTATTATAACATGAATGTAAAATCTTACTTCTTCAAGTTTTGGGCACTCATAATTCCAGCCACAGATCTTATCATTTCCAGTGAACATCTTCATGGACATCATACAGATGGTGAGAGTCACTGTTCCCACAATAACTTCCCATGGATGAGAGGCTACAAAAAGGCCATGCATTCGAAACAGTCTGGACAACATTTTCAAGATTGTTTTCTTTTTCCAAACCTAGAAAATCTGCAACACAAGAAAGTTTCATATAAGCAAGCAGGAGGATTTGGGGAATAAAGGACAGAGCTTTATAATTTCCTTCAAGTCACCTCAAAATCTGTTTTGTTGAAAAAAAAAAAAAAAAAAGGTAAGTAACAGATGAGTAAGGAATCGGTAAGGAATCACATCTTCATCCATCTACTTTCCATTTATAAGCACACTAATATTTTCTAATCTTCTGAAATAGAGTAATAGAGTATGATCTGCTCTGCTGCCTTCTCAAACCATAAGTTTTCACATCTCCCATAATCCCTACATCTCCCTGGTTTCTTTAAGTAGGATTTCTTATTATCACCTCAAAGAGGCAAACAGAAGTCAGTTCTCCTCTTGGCTATTCTCTTTGAGTGCTGGCGGATCTTAGGATCCACTACGGCCATGTGATTTTGATACCATTTCAACTCCAACTTATCATTTTGCATCACCTCTCAATGAAAGGGCTCACCCAATCCTATTTCTTTATTTAGTCTTCCAATTAAAACCTTGATTAACTACGTAAGTTACCAATGTCATGCACATCACCAACAGCAAAACTTCAGTTACCCTTCTCTGACTGTGTCTTCCTTACTTCCTAAATATTCTCTAGTGATTCTAGTTAATCACATTCGAGACAGTTGTGCTTCCTTCATCTCTCAAAAAAAAAAAAAAAAAAAAAAAAAAAAAAAAAAGAATCCTTCTCGCATACAGCATTCTGCCTACAGTTCTTTTGCACCAGTAACCAATTCCCATGTTACCAATGCATTTCATCATCCCTGTGTGCTTTTAATAGATAACAAACACCCAAAAGAAACACTCACACCTTCACAAAACTGGTGGCATGAATGCTCTGTACATCCTTCAGTTACATAAACTACACCCTAGTCTGCTCTGTGTTGTAGCTTTAGACTCATCAAGGATGTTTAATCATGTTCTATAGCGTAGAAATAACATGCCATAAAATTCTCTTAAATATATTAGTACTGAGATTTGGCTTTCTCATTGCCTATAATCAAAAACATATAAAGCTCTATGATGAATTTTAAATATGTAACTATATCTTAAAGTTAAAAAAAGATACTTAAATAAGAACCTGACTTAATAGAGACTATCTGTTCGTTATTTACACACACAAACCTGGTACTAGACTCCCATAGGGGATTACATCCTCTACACATTATCACGTCATGGAAAATAAAATCTCTTTGTGTTATCTTGTAAGTAACAACCTATCCCCTAAGCTTTAGGAAGCCTGTCTTTCTAGTATGATTCCTTTTACTCCTATTACGCCTATTATTCCAAGCTCAGTGATACAGGCAGAAGCAGCACTAATGTGTGGCAATCCTTTTGTGAGTGATGGAAACATTGGAACCATTTGGGGAAACACCATGGACTGCCTTTTGCAGGAACAAAGTCTTTTATTCCCTGGCTTAAATCTTTATTTCTTCCCCTTCCTCCCCACCCCTCCTTTTCCAAGTCCTTTAAAGTCAATATTATCCTTTGCTTTTCTCTGTACAATATAATGCCTACACTGCTTTGCAGATTTATGCTCTTGCAAGACTTCTGTTCCACAGTGGTACTATGGACTTTCCTCTGCAGCACAGAGGGCACATTTTAATTAAAATTCTAAAATAAAACATACCAGGGGAATGTTTTAGTGCTTTTGATTTAGTACTTCAGTGATTCTGAAACAAAACAAAAAGAAAAAGCCTAGTAATAACCTAGGGATAGAAATTACTAATACTTTGAAAAATTACCTTTCTCCAGACACACCAGAATTAGCGTTTACCACATGAGCATACAAAGTCCTACCAGCTCCAAAATTAATAATGCAATGCCTAGTGATTTCAACTATCAGAATTTTATCCTGGTCAATAAAAAAATGGTATTAAATTTAGAAAGATTCCAAATATTTGATCAGATATTTACTTCTGACATCTATAAGCAACACAGACAGAATTTCTGTGTTAACAAGTGTAAAATGCCTTCCCAAAAATTCATGATGCAAAAATGCTGCTATCAGTATATAAAAATAGAAGGTGTCTCACTGCTGACCATAGTCTCCATGGACTGGCACCAACTCCTAACCTAAAAGCATTTTTAAAGTCCTCATCTTTGATAAATGTTATTTTAGTTTATTATATAGTTGACATTCTAGAAAAGCTTAAAGGAAGACTCCACACACAGATCTTGTATAAATGCTGCACTACAGAGTACTGTTAAAATCTCAAGAACCAAAACACTTATGATCAGTTCACATTTGTGATCCTATTAATATTTCCTTGGTAAACCTGGCTTATAGCTTGAAATTAGCAAGATGTATCTTTAAAAATGAAGCTAAATTGTATAATTTACATTATTTTGTTAAATTTCAAAACGGTGGCTCCAAAGAAATCAATCCCATCCGCTTCCTATCTGCCTTCCTTGCGCAAACATTGCCAGGAAAACGTTAAGTAAAGCAATGAAGTCTAGAAAGCAAAAAAATACAAAAACTTTGGACCAGAGCATGAAAAGCCAACCAGACAGGTTGGACATAATGGTTTAGAGCACTGATCAGGCACTTGGCTACATGGCTGTTCAGTGTGGGCAGCCCAGATCTGCCACCAGCCTTGCCTCAGCGCCATCCTCTGTGATGCCATTTGTACGAGCATTTCAAATGTCCCATCCCGTGTTGCCTGACTCAGCAGTAGCTACAGCGTGATGAAGGAACTCGGCAGCAAAAGCAAATGAGCAAAATCCTGGCCAGATCAATCCCAAGAAAAGAAAAAGCACACACACATATACATATATATATATATATATACACACACACATATATATATATATACACACACATGTTTTTATACACATATATATATGTACAACAGGACGGGGGCACCTCGTGGAGCTACGAGGCATCGCGGCTCGTGCGCACGGAGGAGACCCTCGCCCGCCGGCACCGTCACCGCCACGCCCGGGGAGGCGCAGCCTGCACCATGACGTGCGGGCCGCCCTTCCGCGCTCGCCCTGCCGTGCAGCGCCGCCGGGCCGGGCAGGTGCCGCGGCCGCCAGTGTCGCTGGGAAGGCCCTGGGACACCGGTCTGACCTTCTCCGCCCGCCCACGGGCGCGGGCCGGGGGCGGCGAGAACGGCGGTAACGGCCGCCCCCGCCCCGCCGTTTCTGCAGAAACGCGCGGCGCAGCGCCAACGTCCGCCGCCGCTAGGGCGCCGTGTCGCAAGGTTGGGGTGCCCTCGCCGCCTGCCCTGCGCCCGTCCCCACGGCGGCCGCTCACCGTGGCGGCCCGCGTCTTCCTCCTTTCCGCCGCACCGCAGTGACGCGGAAGCTCCCGGCGGCGCAAGGACACGGGGCGCGACAACCCCAGCGCCGCCGTCGTCCCACCGCGCAACCAATGACGAGGCCACGGCACGCCCTTCCCATGGCGCGTCACTCGCCGCGTCGCTGGAGCAACGGCGCGCGGCGCGATCAGGCGCGGGGAACACGCCATCTCGCCATAGGAGACCCACCAATGGGCCGCCACGTTTCCCTCGCCCTTTCTTCTGATTGGGAGGCGGCAGGCGGTTTATTTGCATATGCTGATGGCCCGAGAGTCCGGCCGCACCCTAGGTGCGCGGCGCTGCGATGCCGTCGCCCGCCCGAGCCGTGCACTGGGAACGCCGGCCCGGCTCTGCCTCGCCTCCCGCGCCGGCCGGCCGGCGCTGAGGGAGGCAGGGCAGGGCAGGGCAGGGCACCGGTTTTAAGCTTGTGTTGCTCCAGAGCATCATTTGCACGCAGTGATGTCAACCCACCCTCTGCACCGGTAGTTACCAGATGGATACGCTTCATCGCCTCATTAAAAATGCCACTGTGATTAGCAGCTTGTGGAAAGCACTGGGATCTCTTGGTGTTCAACAGAGAGCAACCAACTTGGACACAACCCCCTTGGTCTTGTGCCTTTGGCCCAGATAGGACATTCTTTCTTTGATCTGGCTTTTGCACATGAGTGTTTGGGGCATGTGTAGCTCCTTGGTCTCTCTGGCCTCCTATGTATCACATGCAACGTGCTCTTAGTTACAATTAATTGCTCCCACTTTGTGTAGCCAGTTTGTGTCACCAGGCCTGAGCGAGCTATAGGCACAAACAAAATACAATCTGACAGGATTTTGCTGAAGATAATTTACATGCCAGCTTTTTTCAAAACTGCTTCTGACGTGCCATTTTACTCAGAAATGCTTCAAGTACCTTCACCATGTTGTAGAACGTAAATTTAATCCTCAGGAAAGGATAAACTGATTAAAATAGGTTTCCGGAGAACTCCAGCAAAATGCATGTTATCACTGGGATTTTTTTTATGCTAGTTCTGTTATTTAATATGGCAAAATACTTTTAATTCTCATATCTTCACAGTGACAAGTCTAAATCCAGATGACTTTCTACTACTTTTTTTTTCTCTGATGGCTTCTTTCTCACCACTCCTGTCTTCTCAAGTATCTCTTTATTACCTATAAAGGGTAAAAGATTCCTAGCAAGCTTTTTTTTGCAGTAATTTGATGATATGCAAAGCAATTTCTGTAATTGCTTTGGGATATGACCAAGTCAAAGCAAAATAGTAATTTGCACACAGTTGCAAATATATCTATGTATAATTATTTTCTAATTGAATGTGACCTTTAATATCTTGCTATTTTTTCCATCCTTTCTGCCAAGTAGTTTGTTTTGGAGTTGTTTTTTTTTTTTTTTTTTTTTTTTGATTATTCTGTGATGAGCCTAATTTGGCAAGTGATAAAAATACTAATTTCATCATCTAGTTTCCTGTGAACATGAATCATTACTATGATTTTGAATTGTTTTTGTGTAAATAGATGAGAAATCTTTCTGTCATAAGCCCTTTTGGTATCAGTACTTCTCTCCACAGAGAAGCCTACAGCTCCTGCCACTGCTGTGAGGGGCCATGAGAGCCGCACTGTCACAGCTGGGAGAGGTGGAAGGCAAAGCTGAGGCAGAAACAGGTCTGTCTTCAGTGAAAATGGCATTGCGTTTTCAACAGACACTGCAGCATCAGATCCATTGTTAGGTCCGGTTTTCGAATTGACAGAGAAAGAGGCAAACACCATCGATATATTGTGCTTTTTAATGATAGGAGAAAGATAATAAGTATTACCAGCTAGCTGGGGTCCGGGCTTTCCCACGCAGGGGTCACACCATGGACCCCGACCACTTCGGTCGTCCCTCTTTTATACCGTTCTTACCCCAAAAATGTCCCCCCTCCCGTTCTCCTGTTCTGCTTTCATGTCAATGTTATCTATATTTGATTGCCGACTGGGACACCTCTGGATAAGCAACCCCTCCATGCAGACAATCCCATCTTGCCATGTATCAGGAGTCTTTGTAGATAGGCAACCCCTTCATGCAGAACATCCTGACCTGCCATATATCAGGAGTCCTTGCAGATAGGTAACCCCTCCATGCAGAGCTACCTGTCCTGCCATTTATCAAGAGTCCTTGCACTTAGAGACTAAGTATTGACTGGCTTATTAGTGCACTCTATATTAACTATTTAATCCCTACATTCCCCCCTTTTTCTTTTGTTAATATCAGAGAATCCTTTCTCGATTCTTCTGAGTTTGTCGCATAAGCATTATATGCATAGAATTAACTCGATTTGTAGCTCTTTCCATAACCCCCATTACACATTTCCATATTATACAGATACATAGTAACAGCAATAACAGAATTACAAATATGCGCAATCCTTCTTTTATCAGTCCTGATATCCACCCAGGTAACCCTCCAAACAATGACTCTAGCCATCCGTCCATTAGTCCTTCTTCCAGTGTTATCTTCTGAGTGTGTTCCTTGAGCCAGCGCAATCGTTGCTGAATCGATTGGCTATGGTCAGACAGGTTAAAACAACATAGTCCTTCAAACTCTTCACATCCATGCCCATGCGCGAGGAGCAAGAAGTCTATAGCCGCCCTATCCTGTAGTAGTGCATGTCGCAGGCTGTTCTGATCGAGCAGGAGTTGTTCCAATACCTCGGTTGTCACATTTGCTTGCTTCTCACTCCAACAGGCTAACTTTGAAAGTTCCCTTAATGCATTTCCTGCTGCAGCTTCTGGTACAAAGATAGCTAAGGCGATCCGCGCAGTTACAGATATTAATTGTACATTATCATTACATTCTGGTGTTAAACCAAGGGAACGCTTTTGCCTTCTTTGTTCCTGCTTCATAGTTAACAACGGGGCTATCATTGCCAGTTGCCCTAAATAACACGGTCCCCCATAGGCATTCTTAGGTATTCCCTGCCACGCTCTATCCCCACAAATTAAAAACACTCCATCTGGCAAGGCCTTAGCGGTACCATTATTCCATAGTAAATCTGTACTCTTATGTACCTGTCCTGATGGATCCCCCCCATATGCTCCTAAGGGTAATCCCGCAGGGAATCGTTGTTGTAACCCGTCGACTGTCCCATTTGTCCCACAGAATGTCCCGTTTGCATATATGGGACCGCTACCACCTGGGCTGTTTCTCGCTTAGTGGGGAAGGCCTCCATCCACCCCGAAAATGTGTCTACTAATACCAATAAATATCTATACCCATATTTACCTGGTTTTATTTCCATAAAATCTACTTCCCAATGCCTTCCAGGTTCACCACCCCTTTCCCTTATACCTTCATGCACCTTTCTGACCCTCGATGGCTTCATTTCCTGACACACTTGACACCCTTCTATTATCCCTCTTAATATTTTCCTCTGATCTTGGAATCTCAACCCGAACTTTTCTATTAACAGTCCCATTTTTCTTTCCCCCAAGTGTGTGGTACTATGTAACTGCTGAGCCATCCTCTGTCCCATCCGCTTGGGAATTAACATTCTTCCTCCTGTATCGTAATATCCTTCTCCAGCACTTTGTTCTTCAGTTCCGCTCTCTGAGCCAAAGTGCCGTCTGGTAAACGCTGGCTCCAAACTATTTCTCAGTTCTGATTTAACCACTGCAGCTCCCGCCCTTCTTTTTCCTTGCTCGACCAAGCTACTTCCATCTGTAAACCACACTTTTCCTCCTTGCATCGGCTCATCCTTCAAATCTTCCCGCACTGTCGTAGTTTCAGCTAACACCTCCTGACAATTATGCATAGGTGTTTCATACTCTGGGTTAGGTAGGAGAGTGGCTGGATTCAAAGTCATTTGGGACGTATACATAATTCTTCCTGGGTTTAAAAGCAAGGCTTGATAATGAGTCAGCCTAGCATTTGTTATCCATCTTTCAGGCGGCTGTTTGAGTAATGCCTCTGCGTAATGAGGAGCCGTTACATACAGCTTTTGCCCAAACGTGAGTTTGTCTGCGCCCTTAACCATTAACGCCACGGCTGCAATAATTCTGAGACACGAGGGCCACCCTGTGCAGGGGCCTCTAGCAGGGTTAATCTCAGTTCCTCAAAAGATTTTTCTCATAGCTTCTGTCCACTGCTAGTCCGGTTTCTCTCGACTCGCCTCATACAGAGGTTTCGCTTTTTCTGCGAACCCAGGTATCCACAAACGGCAGTATCCCACCGTCCCCAAAAATCCTCGAACCTCTCTTGGAGATTTGGGTTCCTGAATCCGAAGAACAGTCTCTTTCATGGCATCAGTTAGCCATCTCCCACCATCTCGTATCTTATATCCCAGATATGTTACTTCCGGAGCTTATTTAATTCTTGCAACAACTTCCTCGTACCTTCCTCACAGTCCTCTTTCGTTCTTGCCGCTAGCAGCAGATCATCCACATACTGAAGCAATTTCACACTAGGATTCTGTCTCCTGAATTCACTCAGATCTTCCTGCAGTATTTCATTAAATAAAGTTGGTGAATTTTTGAACCCTTGTGGTAATCGGGTCCAAGTTAACTGACCCTTGTATCCGCTCTCGGGATCTTCCCACTCAAAAGCAAACATTGCCTGGCTCTGTTCCGTCAGGGGGATAGTAAAAAATGCATCCTTTAAGTCTAAAACTGTATACCATCCCATATCTGGTGGCATCGTACTTAACAGAGTGTATGGATTCGGGACTGTAGGATGCACATTCTCCACTCTTTTATTGACTTCTCTCAGATCTTGAACTGGCCTGAAATCTCCTCCGGGCTTCTTTACTGGCAGCAGAGGAGTATTCCATGGAGATTTGCATTTACGCAGAATGCCAGCTTTCAGTAACCTTTTAATATGCTTTGCTATTCCTTGTCGAGCTTCAGGGGTCATTGGGTACTGTTTAGCCCTAATCGGGCGAGCTCCTGGTTTCAATTCCACGACCAGAGGAATTTTCCTTTTAACTCTTCCTACTCCCGAATTCTCTGCCCATACTTCTGGGATTTCCCTCATCCATTTTTAAGTTTCTGGTCCAATTTCTTCCTTCCTCTCTTTATACAGTCTATATTCGTCCTCTAATCTAGCGGTCAGGACCTGTATCGGTTGTCCTTCTCGGTCATTGATTTCTATTCCATCATCCTCAAAATATATCCTTACCCCTAATTTAGTTAAGAGATCCCGGCCCATTAATTGTACCGGACTCTCTGGTATATACAAGAAAGAGTGCGTGATCTGTCTATTAGCTACATCTACTTTCCTTTCTGATGTCCACCGATACCCCTTACTCCCATTTACCCCTTGTACTCGAGTTTTCTTTGTCGATAGCTTCCCCGCTGCTTCATTTACCACCGAATATTCAGCCCCTGTATCTACCAGAAATTTTACACGTTTCCCTTCCATTTCTAATTCTATCCAAGACTCGGGGAAGGGTTCCGAGTCCTGGCCCCTTCAGTCGCTATCTTCATTTGCCACCAGTACTCTAGATGGCCCCCTTTCTCCTTTTTCCAGACACTCATTTTTCCAATGTCCTTTCTTTTTGCAAATTGCACATTGATCCCTTCCTAACCGTACCTCAACTCCTCTGGGGGGTGACGGTCCCCTTCTTCGCCTCCCTGACTTTCCTCCTGCTTCAAAAAATCTCCTAGCCATTTCCCTTTGATTTCTCTGATTTTCTTTTGCCTGGTATTCCCGATCTTCCCTTCTCATTCTTTCCTGTTTTTCTTCTGCAGTCTCCCTGTTGTTATACACCTTTTCTGCTACTTTTAAAAGATCCTCTAAAGTTTGCTCCCCTAACCTATCAATCTTTTGCAATTTCTTTCTTATATTCGGGGCAGCTTGATTTACAAATGCCAAGATGACAGCTGCCCGATTCTCTTCTTTCGTAGGATCTAAAGGAGTGAATTGTCTAAACGCCTCTAATATTCTCTCTAAGAAAGCGGCAGGGGTTTCTTCGGCTTCCTGCCTGACGGCAATTACTTTAGTTAAGTCACGTGCCGCCGCCTGCAACCCTGCCATCAACGTTTGCCGGTATGTTCGGAGACGCTCCCTACCTTCGGGTTGCTCAAAATCCCACGGTGGTCTTACCAATGGGAATCCTTCATCGATAAGGTTCTGCTGCCCGGTGGGTCTCCCGTCCTCTCCCGGCACCAACTTTCGTGCCTCGGTCAGGATCCTCTCACGCTCTTCGGTCGTAAACAACACTTTTAAAAGCTGCTGACAGTCATCCCAGGTAGGGTTATATGTAAACAAGATGGATTCTAATAAATCAATCAACGCTCCCGGCTTCTCGGAAAAAGAGGGGTTTTGACTTTTCCAATTATACAAGTCACTAGAAGAGAATGGCCAGTATTGATACGTACGCTGTCCCTGAGGCCCTGTTGTTCCAATTGCTCTAACTGGGAAAGCTTGAGAGGTGCTTGACACACCTCCCTCGTCTCCCCTTTGGTGAGATCGAGTCCCAAACGCTGGGCCCCTATCTTCCCCTCCCTCCCTCCTTTGATCACTACTACTCACCTCCCTTCGTGCCTCAGGCGGAGGTGCGTAAGGGGGGGATTATGCCCACTTTCTTCATCCAATATTTCTGGATATAAAGTCGAATCTGATAATACCGCCTTTTTCCCTTCCTTTTTCATTAGGTAAATATCAACCTTTTCATCCTTTCCATTCCCCCCCACAAAAGGTTTCAGCCATGGGGGTGGATGTAAAACCAAATCCTCCCAGGTGATTATATATGGAAATTGATCTGGGTGCCCTTCCGACCCAGGTCTCATTATTACCTCTTTTACTTTCCTTACCAATTTTAAATCTAAACTTCCCTCTCTCGGCCAGCCTACGTCAAAACTTGGCCACTCACTTTTACAAAATATCTCCCATCGGTTTTTATACACTTCTACAGATAAATCATGTGCCCGATGCTTAACATATCCAAAATGATTTAACATTAATGACAAAGGGGTGGATTTCCCTTGTCCCATTGTATCAAGCTTGTCGCTTAAAACCAAAATTAATACAACTGCCAGTAAACCAGTAAGGGCGATTATTAACGGAATTCGCCCTTCCCAAACTGGTCTCCTTTCGTTAAGGAGAAACGGTATACCCAACCTACCTAACCAACCACCCTTCCTTTTCCTGGGAGTCTGAGGGACGTCTCCCTCAGACTCCAGCCGACTATCCTTCGGTGCATCCACCTGGATTTCTGTCGGCTCACTCTCACCCCCTGAGGCCTCCCTTGACTTATTATCTTTCTCTATTTTTTTCTTCTTTCTTGTATTCGAATCCCGGACGAGCCCCCAAATGTTAGGTCCGTTTTTCGAATTGACAGAGAAAGAGGCAAACACCATCGATATATTGTGCTTTTTAATAATAGGAGAAAGATAATAAGTATTACCAGCTAGCTGGGGTCCGGGCTTTCCCACGCAGGGGTCACACCACGGACCCCGACCGCTTTGGTCGTCCCTCTTTTATACCGTTCTTACCCCAAAAATGTCCCCCCTCCCATTCTCCTGTTCTGCTTTCATGTCAATGTTATCTATATTTGATTGCCGACTGGGACACCTCTGGATAAGCAACCCCTCCATGCAGACCATCCCGTTTTGCCATGTATCAGGAGTCCTTGAAGATAGGCAACCCCTCCATGCAGAGCCACCTGTCATGCCATTTATCAAGAATTCCTGCACTTTGAGACTAAGTATTGACTAGCTTATTAGTGCGCTCTATATTAACTCTTTAATCCCTACACCATGACAACTATTGCAAATACTTTACAAATACCGGCAACTAGTAAGCTGGTTGCCCAATGCATTCCTCGTCTGAAACATGAAGCACGTGTTGTACTTTGGGAAGTTAGCACCTTCAACATGGCCTTGGCAGTGCGCGGGTTAGGAAAAAGGCACAACAGGGATATGAGCGGGTGAGGCAGGCAAGAGGTGTGATGCCCTGCTGCAAGCATATGTGCGGCACAGAGCCGCCATGAGGCAGCAGCAGCCACACCATGACCCGTGGCCAGTACCATCCTTCCCAACGGCTCCCAAGCTGGAGCTGCCTTTGATTTCTTCTTGGCCGCTACACTACCCTTGCGCGTGTTTGAGCTGCTCCTGCCTCATCTCCACGACCCGGATGCCGGGCGGGCGCGAAGCGGCGCTCACAAAATGGCCGCCAGGGCGGAGCTCGCGCGCTGAGGGGCCGTTGGGGGCGGGGTCGGGCGGCGGCGCCATGGGTGGTGGTGGGGACGGCGACAGCGATAGTGATGAGACTGTGGTGGAGGGCTCGGTGCTAAAGAGCGATGTGGAGGGAGGGGAGCTGCAGAGCAGGTGATATGGAGGCGCGGGGTCGGGCAGGCGCGGAGGGGCGCCGCGCTCCCCGAGCTGCGCTTGAGGCGGCGCCCGCTGCCGGGTGCCCCGTCTCCGCACCGCCTCCGAACACCCGGGCTCGGAGGAGCGCCGCCTCCCCGTGCCTCGGAAACACCGCAGAGCCGAGCTGCTGTGAGGCAGCCGCTTTAGATTGCTAGTACACAGTTTCAAAAATAAGTATTTTCGTTGTGTGTGTTAGGGCGTTTATGTGTTTTACACAAAAAAATATCATTTTTTTGTTAATGTTCAAATTGACACTTGCCAGCTCTGAAAATGGACCCATTGGTTGTGCATACATCCTGTAAGCTGTACATTTATACTCTACAGAATAACATTTCAGTCAGTGGAAGATAAGCATGCCAGAATCCTGACCGGAGAAAATTAAATAAAATAGCATCAGACAAGATGATCACCAAGGCAGCTCTTTCTCTGCAGGTTCAATTTCAGGGAGCTCCTGATGTTTTCTTTCTTCTGTGGTGTTGAGTCCGCCCAGCGGTTTCACTTTTTGTTTGCGCTATATTTGTGCCTTAGTACAGGCCAAGTACACATAAAGCAGCAATGTGCTTCCCTGCTTGAGGTCTCACTGATTTGCAAGATCAGGTGAATTTTCTCAGTTTGAGGATGCTTTAAAATTAGTGTTCGTGGTAGAGGAGTCCTCAGCATGAGCTTAGCAGGTGTCCCAGCCTGACTAAAGGAAGTGATGTTGGCCTCCTCTGGCCTAAACCGCCCTTGGAGTTTGCAGGGTTGATCAGATGATACAGCTGCTTGACAGTTATTTTTCTTTTTCTTCTTCTTCTTCTTTTTTTTTTTTTTTGGTAAAGGTTATCTTTTTTAAATAAGGATGTGTCAACTGAAGTAAGAATTGCCAAAGGTAAGAGAGTTTCCTTTTTAAGTCTGTGTTGTTTTTTTTCTATGTGCTTTTCTCTGGATGTTGCTTGAGTCCGTAACATTTTAATTTAATACATGAAATGTAACTAGCATATAGTATTGAAATAACTTCATTATTGTTGCATGTATCTGCTCTCTTTAAGTGTAATGTGCAACATTTGGATATGTGTATTTAAGTGTATTAAGTGTAGTATGTATTCATTTATTAAAGCCATAATATCTTCTCAAATAATTCTCTTAAAAGTAGGTTGCATAAACAAACATGTAGCAGTTGCAAATATTTTTACTGGTACCTCCTTGGGTTTTTTTATATAACGCCTCTTATTTGTGTGTCGGTGTATTTTGTTCTGACGATGCAAACTTCAACTGCCTACTCTGTTACACAAGATGTTCTTAGTGCTCGTCAAGATTTTTGGTTTGTTTGCCTTACCAATTTAAAGACCTGAGTGGATTCAAAACTACCATTTTATATCAGCCTACTCTGAGGCAGTGAAAATCACCTCCACAGCCCATTGAAATGTGTGAAAATCTTTACTTTGCTGTCATTTCTGATGCTGAACTTTCTATGGTCTCTCCCTAGTGTTGCCTGCGGAGGGAACCATTCCCTTTTGAACTTACCTATGGCCATCCACTGGAATTAAAGCTTGGCAACATTCAGCCTGTGGGGTTTAAAGCATGTTTATTGGCTCACTGTTTATATGGCTCACTGTTATGTTGCTGAGAGTGAGGATTTTTTTTTTTTAATATAATAGTTTACTAATGGTATTTTTAGCGTTCCACTTATGGTAGTTTATATTTAGTTTGTTAGAGTTAGCATTTCATTATGCACATAGCATATATTAATGCATGCTTGTGCTGTAGCACTGTGGTGATGAGAATGACCCACTCCAAAAGTTAATTTCTTGAGTGTTTTGTTAATGTCAATAACAATGATGCAGTTTTGAAACCTAAAGGTCCACATGTAAGGGTTTCTCCTTTTTGTTTTTTTCCTTTCCCCTTCCTCCCCCGAGAAGTTCTTCCTCTGAATAGTCATTAAAAAATTCTATAAAGGACTACAAATATTTTTAGTTAAATGGATTGGGCAGCTTACTAGAATTCCTGTTCTTAATAAAAAAAAAAAAGAGAGAGAAAAGAGTTAGTTTCTAGTATGGACACAGGAAGAGTTTCAGTTACTTTCTAATATGGATTTGGGAAGAATTTCAGAATACTAAGGGATATATTTTTTTCCCCCAGCTAGTTACTGTGATATGTAGAAATTTATGTAACCGTAAGAGAGTAAAACTGCCTTTAGTCTGCCTTTAGTTACTTTCTTTTTTTTTTTTCTTTCTTCCTTTCCCTAGGAGGCACATCTCCAGAGATTGGTTTTATGCATAAAATTTGTGATGATCCATATACTTCGAAGGAAGAAAATCAGATAAATCCAGTATGTCCAGTATGTATAGAAACAGTAAGCCTTCTGCTATACAAACATAGCTACTAATAATAAAATCATTGGGTGTCCCATTCTTTATGCACAAAATAACCTGGTGACTTACTGCTGAAATGGCTTTTATGGGAGGATGGTT
Organism: Tinamus guttatus; assembly: GCF_059628265.1. NCBI lineage: Eukaryota > Metazoa > Chordata > Aves > Tinamiformes > Tinamidae > Tinamus > Tinamus guttatus. The sequence goes on along the minus strand of NW_028289001.1, from coordinate 365,148 downwards.
GCCAGATTCTCTTCAGGAAGGTGCTGAAGTCTCTTGTCTGGTATGAGCTTTCAAATTTGAGGAATGACAAGCCTATGACAAAGATGAAGAAATCTTGGGGTAATACCAAGATAATACGTATTACAAAATCTTGTTATGTGTAATTTTTATGTAATATATTTCCTTCAACAGGTAAAAAATAACCATCTTGATCAGTGATGCCAGACTATACCCTTGGTTGTTCCAAGGTTAGATGTGATTTGATATTTGGAGAATTCAATATTTGAAAAAGAAACCGTGAGTAATCTGAAATGCTGAATAAAATGTCTCTTTGCATGGGAAGGAGGAGAGTGGCCCTTTGCTTTCTCCTCTGGTAACAGATCTGACCATCTGCTGACAGAGCTGAGTCCTTGGCTTCATGGCTCTCACCAGTGTAGCCAGTCCGCAATCCGATTAAGTTGGGAGAAGAATTGCTTTGAGCTTACAGTGATGCCAAGTCTAACAAGGAGGATGCTCTTTTTCCCCAGAAACTTAGAAAAGCAGAGAGTTCCCTTGTACTTTCCATCAAATAGCTTGGGTAACTCTTGCTATTTTTTTTGTCAGGGCTATAAATGATGCCATGGACAGCTTACTCATCCACAGTGTAGGGTCAGCATCTGATTTAAATCTTACTGAAAGCTGTGAAGAAACTGAACTGTTATTGTAGATACTGGCAAAATGAGATGGCAGCAATGTGGCTGTTCAAGCACTCTAAGAGCTGACATGAAAGGAGGTCTCATAGAGGCTTGTTCTCTTGCTGCATCCTCAGAAATCATGTTACATGAATACGATGTCTTGATGTAATATGAGGATCATGCAGCCCAGAATGGCTATGAATTTCTTCAGAAAATGTAACATCTGTTCTGCTTGTTCTGAGGAGTCCTGGCCTGCTTTGTGCTTGAAGTGGTTTGTGAGGATTGAGATTTGGAGGCCTAACTTTGATTCTACCATGTATAAGAAAGTAAGGCTTTTCTTCTACCAGAGATGCAGCAGACCTATTATATATACAAATGAGAGAGTTTATAGCCTCTGGGTCCTTTCTAACTAACCAGTCAAGTTGTCACCATTAATATTGTATTCCAGGGTTTATTTAAGCAGGCCTCATACCTGTAAACTTGTGCTTTTTTTTTTTTTTTTTTTTTCCCCTCCCGCTTGCCTAGTTGGGTGAAGTGCTCTAGTTGGGTGAAGTGCTCCTAAGGTGTTGGGTGGCGTTGTTTTATTAAGCTGTTGGTTTTTTTTGTTTGTTTTGTTTGTTTTTTTTTGTTCAAAGCAGATATCTCAGTCTCTACTGCAGTGAGTACAGTACATTACAAATACATTCCATTCAGCCCTACTATAATTAAACAATGCTCTTTTATTTCCAGTGCTCTGCTCTGAAGCAGTTTTCTTGATTGCTTAGAAAAGGATGTGTGTTTATGCCCGAGGTAGTTCTGTATCCAGTATGGGTCAAACTGTTTCTATATATTTTCCTATTGATGTTATCACATAAATATATTTGCGTAGACTACTCAGGGAAAATTGTTATCCAAGAATTTATAATAGAGAGATGAGACCGCTTTTTTTTTTTTTTTTAAAGCAAGGATTTCAATAGAAAGAGAATTTAAAATAGAAGAAATAAAAATAAGTATTAAAAAAGGATGGCTAACTCAACTTAGAAAATCTGGAAGTCTTAGGTACTGCATGTCCTTCTGAATTGCATGTGCATACCTCTAAAATGACTACAATTGCTCTTGCAAATAATTGTAAGTACAAATCTTCATAAATCTTAAGTACTGTGAAAAATTTCTTGAGATGACCAGATTGCAGTTCTTTCTGAACCTTTTTATTACATTATTTAATCCTAGGGGTTGGATAAACTGTCCCTCAGTTTCTGAAAATATTCCTGATCCTCTTTATTCACTGAATGCTGCAGCAGGGAGACAGCAAAATAATTCTGTAGGTATGTTTTATTTTATACAAAACTGAAAGTTGTTCTAACTGGTAGAATCATATGAGACGCTGAAGATGAGTATCCACATAGGTTTATTCAGAATTTCACTATATGTGGCCTTTACAACACTTTTTCATAGTTGCTTTGGAATGCAAGGTATGTTTTTTGCAAGTATTGTGTTAGAATTATTTGAAATAATAGCTGCTTTCCTAACTTGATGCCAAGTTAAAATTGTTCCATTGCTGTGGAATTTTCTGGTGAAAGTTACAGGCTGAGGGGTGCCCAAGTGCCTTATGTAAGGAAAACACAAATGTGAGTAACAGTTGTTGAGGGTCCCTCAACGTACTCCTTACTGACATTCCCCTGAATCACAGATACTCCTGAGAGAAGTAAAACTTTTACCAGACCTTTCCCAAATCTGGCCGTAATGTAACGCCCTGCTGCTACTTCATTTGTGCTCCCATTCATATCTCTGCTCCCAGCAAGGCAATTCTGCCTCATGTATTGCTTCTTCCCTGTTTGTACAAATTTCTGCTGTCCTAGTAGAAAATTCTTTTTTTTTTTTTTCCAGGAAAACAAAATAGTTTCCCAAAAACTCTGATGAATATCAAAGTGAGATGATAGGAGCGGGGGATGTAGGACCAGTTCATTTGAGCCCATTTTGTAAATTATTAGATTGGCTCTGTTGTGTTGTCTAATTGCATTGTAACTATGGAGCACAGGGAACAGGCCTCGCCCTCTGAAATGGGTGGTAGTTCCAATTGCATGATAGCCTTTGGAAACACAGGCCTCCAAACTACAGCTAAGAAGTGTGACAAAGTGACTCAAGGATGTAATTTGGTGATTAATAGAGCCTACATAGAGAATTCGTTGTCAGTTCTTGTCAGAGAGCTTGAATGCAATTGTTTTTGAGAATGTTTGAAACTTTAGGATTTATCAGAAAGAAGAGGTCGTTTTATTAGAGAAGATGAGAACTTTCAAAAGTGAAATTCAGAGATAGCACAACTGAAATATTTGTTTACATCCTAGATTTAAATGCCAAAGTGGTTGGATTTCTGAAAGATTCAGAGGAAAAGGTTATTGTATTTTCATAATTGAATGCACATAAAATATCATTTGATCGAATTAGCATTGGAGAATATTTTACTGAAAAACAATACATTCTGACATTTTAAAATGCAGATGTGTCGCTGTCAAAACCTACACTGAGCACATCAGGTTAGTTTTTTACCTTGTTTCACCTAAGTCTTACTCAACTTTTTACTCTTTGGGTCAGAACCACACTTAGCAAGCTTATTGGATACAAGTGTAGGAGAGGTACAATAATGAAGAAATATGAAAGATATTTTAATGAGACAGAATCCATAAGAGCTGTGCCTTAAGCTAATGGGAACCTTGTGGGAATCTTCGAAGGAGCTGGGGCTTAAGGTTTAGGACCAGAAGCCATTTTATTGAGCATCAGACCAAACATATATTCTCCAAGTATGTGAGCATACACTGTCCACGTGCTGTCCACGCGCTCCCTCCCCCTGCCTCCAGCCAATTTCTTGACTCTATTGCTATCTGGGTCCAATCCTGCTAACGGACAACAGGTAACCAACCAGAGATCGGTGCGCCCGGCCTGTGTTTTAGGTTTCTCTGCTAATCTGTTATTCCTAACTTTCACAGTTTCTCACTCCTAACTTTCACCGTTCCCAGAGTTTCTCACGGTTTCTCAGTTTCCCACATCTCCCCCTTTTTTGTTTTCTAGCACTAGGCATAGTTAAGGACCCAAAACGCAATAGCTAAGGAGTTGGCTTTGGCAACGCTGTAAAACCTCCCAACAGTTCAGCAAGTTCTTTCCTTTGACGGTGGTGACTAAATTCGCATTCTTCTTTAGAGCAGCTGTTATCATTCTTTCCACTAAGGCACGTATCAATTGTATGAGACATGGCAAATACATACAAGGGATTATGATTACAGTTAGCACTATAAATCCCATTACAAATATTCGCTTGAGTCCGGTTGCCCAGGTGTGCCAGGGTTACCCGCACATTCTTTTGAGGTTGAAGCAGTGGTGCTGGCATTGTACCGATCACTTTGGTTGCAGCAAGTCCATAGAGGATTAGTCCTCCGATGATTGTTGGAACTCTTCCTCGGGATCTTCTCCTCTCTCTGCAGCCGTTGGTGTTGATAATGCGGGCTTTATCCATTGCGCTGGTACCCAATAGTTTTGTCCTGCAACATGAATACAAGCATACCCTCACCCCCAGGTTATTAGAGGTCCTGGGCCTTCCCGTTTTTGCGTGTGTAAGTCTTTATACATTACTTCTGCCTGTCCCTCACTTTGTGGCCCTTTCCTTGCCTGATGATGACATTCTGTTGGGATCAACCCGTGTTCTTCCCGATTTAGAAAATTTAATACATACATTGCCTTATTTAAATGGTCCTGGGGGGTGTACCCTTCACTCCCTGAGCGGACTGCTCAAGTTTGTGTATTCACCAATAAGGGGATTTCCCCACAGTCTGGCTGAAGAGCAGGACAAAGGGAGGGGGGAGACTGAGCGGAGCCATGAGCCAGTGGGACAAAAAGAGCCATCTGCCAAGAGGTGGGGGCCTTTACAAAGGAGGGAAATAGGGCAATTCCCCCACATCCTTCAGCAAGGGGGACAAAGGAGTCAGGTGACCTTAGGTGAGAACAGATGGCAGGAGGCAGGATTTTGGTATCGGCAGGCCAGGAAGGCTGTAACTGCTGAGTACCTTGGCCAATGGGGAAAAGGAGAGGGCGTCCCTCGGTCGGGAAATTAGGATAAAAGGGGGGCTGCGTCCTCCAGCAATTGAAGAGATCGCACAGGGATCTGCCCGGTGGGCTCTCCCTTTATTAGAATAAAGTTTTAGGACTCCTCTGTCTCCTTTTTGGACATTCAGTTCTTGACAGCAAGATTTTCCGCACACTCCCCCTTTTTTGTTTTTCTAGCATGTTTTTCAGAGAGCCATGAGCACGTAATCGCCATTTCCCGCTTTTCATTTTGATGACAAACACCCGTGTGCTCCACGGGCTGGTGGACGGCCGGAGGTGGCCTTGACGCAGTTGGTCCGCAACAAGCTCGCAAAGGTGGCGCGGCTTCTCTGCTGGGAGGGTCCACTGATCCACCCATGTTAGGTCCGGTATCCGAACTGACAGGGAGAGAGACAACCACCATAGATATATTGTCTTTTATTAATAGAAGAAAGATAATAAGTGTTACCAGCTAGCTGGGGTCCGGGCTTTCCCACACAGGGGTCACACCACGGACCCCGACCACTTCGAGCGTCCCTCTTTTATACCGTTCTTACCCAAGAGTGTTCCCCCTCCCGTTTTCCTGTTTTGCATTCTTGTTAATGTTATCTATTTTGCTGAATTAAAACATCTGGATAAGCAGCCCCCCTATCATCCTGATTGAGGGCAGGGCACCCTAACCCCGCCACCTATCAAGGGTCCAGACCTTGCCATGAGCAGGGCATCCTGACCCTGCCATCTATCAAGGGTTCTGCCCCTGCCATGAGCAAGACATCCGGACTCTGCCAGTTATCATGGGTCCTTGTGCTCTAAGACTCAGCTTATTCTACATTAGCTATTTAACCCCTACCTTCCCTGCTAATGCACCCTACATTCCCCCCTTTTTCTTTTGCTAATATCAGAGAATCCTTTCTCAATCTTTCTGAGTTTGTCGCATGAACATTATGTGCATAGAATTAACTCGATTTGTAGCTTTTTCCATTACCCCCATTACACATTTCCACATTATGCAGATACACAGTAACAGTAATAACAGAATTACAAATACGCGTAATCCTTCTTTTATCAGTCCTGATATCCACCCAGGTAACCCTCCAAACAATGACTCTAGCCATCCGTCCATCAGTCCTTCTTCCCGTGTTATCTTCTGAGTGTGTTCCTTGAGCCAGCGCAATTGTTGTTGAATCGATTGGCTATGGTCCGACAGGTTAAAACAACATAGTCCTTCAAACTCCTCACATCCCTGTCCATGGGCGAGGAGCAAGAAGTCTATAGCCGCTCTGTCCTGTAGTAGTGCGTGTCGCAGGCTGTTCTGATCGAGCAGGAGTTGTTCCAATACCTCGGTTGTCGCATTTGCTTGCTTCTCACTCCAACAGGCTAACTTCGAAAGCTCCCTTAATGCATTTCCTGCTGCAGCTCCTGGCACAAAGATAGCTAAGGCGACCCGCGCGGTTACAGATATTAATTGTACATTATCATCACATTCCGGTGTTAAACCAAGGGAACGCTTTTGCCTTCTTTGTTCCTGCTTCATAGTTAACAACTTAGCTTTAGACGGGGCTATCATTGCCAGTTGCCCTAAATAACACGGTCCCCCATAGGCATTCTTAGGTATTCCCTGCCATGCTCTATCCCCACAAATTAGAAACACTCCACCTGGCAAGGCCTTAGCGGTATCATTATTCCATAGTAAATCTGTCCTATTATGTACCTGTCCTGATGGATCCCCCCCATATGCTCCTAAGGGTAATCCCGCAGGGTACCGTTCTTGTAACCCATCGACTGTCCCATTTATCCCACAGAATGTCCCGTTTGCATATATGGGACCGAAGGTTCCATCTCCTCCTATGGTCTTACGCCAGTCGAATATTGGGTCGGGAGATACATCAGTCCAACCCGAAGCATTCCACCATTGGGGCCTAGGGCCTCCTTTAATTATAATGTTCCATTGTGCCAGGAGTCTCACTCCTCCCTTTTCTCCAAAAAACTTGTCCCCAAACATAAAACACGTTTGGGTCCAATTATTGGAACTATTTCCAATTGCTTGTGCCCCCATCAAATTGAGCTCTTGGGGGTCCCAAGGCAATGAGGTATTTAATCCCTTAATTAGCCTTACGGCACATTCCGAGGCACTTACTACCCCTGAACAGTTTCCCGTAGATACCTTTTTAAAACTGTTGTCATCAAATCCCGGCTTCCCAAACAAGCAGGTTCTGAATGGATTACTAGCGGTGGTGAGGGACAGGCAGAATTCCTGATTCCCTGTGTTATTTGCCCAAGTCACCCACATATTACTTCTCTCTTCTATGTTGTATATCCCATTAGAACACCTCAGAATCATAATTAGCAGGACCATAATTACCCAAATTGTGTTACTGTACATTTTTCCTAATTAATTTCAATTTCAGAGGATTGTTACTATTCCTTCGGACCTCCCACTCCTCTGCTTTCTTCCGCTCTTCTTTGTTTAGCTTCCGGACGTGGGAATGGTGAATCCAATGTCCTATTCCATCGACCTTAACGGCAGTGGGTGTTACTAAAATTACTACATAAGGTCCCTTCCATCTGCTTTCTAATGTTTTTGGGTTATGCCTTTTTTACCCACACCCAATCTCCAGGTTCGATATCCATTTCTGACCCCTTCTGATTTCTTTTATACCAGTTTTGTAGTAATGGGAATAACTCATCTTGTATTTCTTTTAAGATCTGCATCTCTTTCCTCATTCCTGAGTTTTTAGTTATTCCCTTCCTTATCTCTAACGGATATACTGGGGGTAGGGTCCCAAACATTATTTCAAATGGTGTAAAGTCTAGTACATATGGAGTTATCTGGACCCGGTATAGGGCAAAAGGTAGCATTGTTACCCAGTTCTCTTCAGTCTCTTTTACTAGCTTAGCAAGGGTTTCCTTTAAGGTTCTGTTCATCCTTTCCACCTGACCCGAACTTTGAGGATTATAGGCACAATGCAATTTCCAGTTGGTTCCCAGTGCTCGGGCTAATTCCTGTGTAACCCTTGCCACAAAAGCTGGTCCATTATCAGACCCGATGCTCACCGGTATCCCATATCTGGGGATTATTTCTTCCAAAAGTTTTTTCGCTACCACCTGGGCTGTTTCTTGCTTAGTGGGAAAGGCCTCCACCCACCCTGAAAAGGTGTCTACTAATACCAATAAATATCTATACCCATATTTACCTGGTTTTATTTCCGTAAAATCTACTTCCCAATGCCTTCCAGGTTCACCACCCCTTTCCCTTATACCTTCATGTACCTTCCTGACCCTCGATGGTTTCATTTCCTGGCATGCTTGACATCCCTCTATTATCCCTCTTAATATTTTCCTCTGATCTTGGAATCTCAACCCGAACTTTTCTATTAACAGTCCCATTTTTCTTTCCCCCAAGTGTGTGGTACTGTGTAACTGTTGCGCCATCTTCTGTCCCAGCCGCTTAGGAATTAACATTCTTCCTTCTGTATCGTAATGTACTGTCCCATATGCGTAGCGACTATCTGTATAAATCGTCACTCGCTCTCCTTCTGCCATTTCTAGTGCCTTAGCCAAGGCTATCAGTTCCGCTCTCTGAGCCGAAGTGCCGTCTGGTAAACGCTGGCTCCAAACTATTTCTCAGTTCTGATTTACCACTGCAGCTCCCGCCCTTCTTTTTCCTTGCTCGACCAAGGTACTTCCATCTGTAAACCACACTTTTCCCCCTTGCAGCGGCTCATCCTTTAAATCTTCCCGCACTGTCGTAGTTTCAGCTAACACCTCCTGACAATTATGCACAGGTGTTTCATATTCTGGGTTAGGTAGGAGAGTGGCTGGATTTAAAGTCGTTGGGGACGTATACATAATCCTTTCTGGGTTTAAAAGTAAGGCTTGGTAATGAGTCAGCCTAGCATTTGTTATCCATCTTTCAGGCGGTTGTTTGAGTAATGCCTCTACGTAATGGGGAGCTGTTACATACAGTTTTTGCCCAAATGTGAGTTTGTCTGCGTCCTTAACCATCATTGCCACGGCTGCAATGATTTTAAGGCACGAGGGCCACCCTGCGGCGACTGGGTCTAATTTCTTTGATAAGTACGCCACTATCCTTTTCCAAGGTCCTTGTTTTTGAGTTAGCACTCCCTTAGCAATTCCCGCTCTTTCGCTCACATATAAATGGAAATCCTTGGCTGGGTCCGGGAGTGCAAGTGCAGGGGCCTCTAGCAGGGCTAATCTCAGTTCCTCAAAAGATTTTCCCATAGCTTCTGTCCACTGCCAGTCCGGTTTCTCTCGACTCGCCTCATACAGAGGTTTCGCTTTTTCTGCAAATCCAGGTATCCACAAACGGCAGTATCCTACTGTCCCCAAGAATTCTCGAACCTCCCTTGGAGATCTGGGCTCCTGAATCCGAAGAACAGTCTCTTTCATGGCATCAGTTAGCCATCTCCTACCATCTCGTATCTTATATCCCAGATATGTTACTTCAGGACTACATAGCTGAGCTTTCTTAGCACTTACTCGGTATCCTAGTTTATTCAATTCTTGCAACAACTTCCTCGTACCTTCCTCGCACTCCTCTTTCGTTCTTGCTGCTAGCAGCAGATCATCCACATACTGAAGCAATTTCACACTAGGATTCTGTCTCCTGAATTCACTCAAATCTTCCTGCAGTATTTCATTAAACAAAGTCGGTGAATTTTTGAACCCTTGTGGTAATCGGGTCCAAGTTAACTGACCCTTGTATCCGCTCTCGGGATCTTCCCATTCAAAAGCAAACATTTCCTGGCTCTGTTTTGTCAGGGGGATGGTAAAGAAGGCATCCTTTAAGTCTAAAACTGTATACCATCCCATATCTGGTGGCATCGTACTTAACAGAGTGTATGGATTCGGGACTGTAGGATGCACATTCTCCACTCTTTTATTGACTTCTCTCAGATCTTGAACTGGCCTGAAATCTCCTCCGGGCTTCTTTACTGGCAGCAGAGGAGTATTCCAAGGAGATTTGCATTTACGCAGAATGCCAGCTTCCAGTAACCTTTTAATGTGCTTCGCTATCCCTTGTCGAGCTTCAGGGGTCATTGGGTACTGTTTAACCCTAATCGGGTGAGCTCCTGGTTTTAATTCCACGACCAGAGGAGTTTTCCCTTTAACCTCTCCTACCCCTGAATTCTCTGCCCATACTTCTGGGAGTTCCCTCATCCATTTTTGAGTTTCTGGTCCAATTTCTTCCTTCCTCTCTTCATACAGTCTATATTCGTCCTCTAATCTAACAGTCAGGACCTGTATCGGTTGTCCTTCCCGGTCATTGATCTTTACCCCATCGTCCTCGAAATATATCCTTACCCCCAATTTAGTTAGGAGATCCCGGCCCATTAAGGGTACCGGACTCTCCGGTATATACAAGAATGAATGCGTGATTTGTCTATTAGCTACATCTACCTTCCTTTCTGATGTCCACCGATATACCTTACTCCCATTTACCCCTCGTACTCGAGCTTTCCTTGTCGATAGTTTCCCCGCTGCTTTATTTATTACTGAGTATTCAGCCCCTGTGTCTACCAGAAATTTTACACGTTTCCCTTCCATTTCTAATTCTACCCAAGACTCGGGGAAGGGTTCCGAGTCCCGGCCCCTTCAGTCACTATCTTCTTTTGCCACCAGTACTCTAGGTGGCCTCCTTTCTCCTTTTTCTGGACACTCATTTTTCCAGTGTCCTTTCTTTTTGCAAATTGCACATTGATCCTTTCCTAACCGTACCCCTGTTCCTCTGGGGGGTGGCGGTCCCCTTCTTTGCCTCTCTGATTTTTCTCCTGCTTCAAAAAAACTCCTAGCCATTTCCCTCTGGTGTTTCCAATCCTCCCTTCTTATTCTCTCCTGTTTTTCTTCTGGAGTCTCCCTGTTGTTGTACACTTTCTCTGCTACCTTTAAAAGATCCTGTAAGGTTTGCTCCCCCAACCTCTCAATCTTTTGTAATTTCCTTCTTATATCCGGGGCAGCTTGATTTACAAATGCCAAGATGACAGCTGCCCGATTCTCCTCCTTCATAGGATCTAAAGGAGTGAATTGTCTAAACGCCTCTAATATTCTCTCTAAGAAAGCGGCAGGGCTTTCCTCGGCTTCCTGCCTAACAGCATTTACTTTTGCTAAGTTAGTAGGTTTACGCGCCGCCGCCCGCAACCCAGCCATCAGCTTTTGCCGGTATGTTCGAAGACGCTCCCTACCTTCAGGTTGTTCAAAATCCCACGGTGGTCTTACCAATGGGAATCCTTCATCGATAAGGTTCTGCTGCCCGGTGGGTCTCCCGTCCTCTCCCGGCACCAACTTTCGCGCCTCGGTCAGGATCCTTTCACGCTCTTCGGTCGTAAACAGCACTTTTAAAAGCTGCTGACAGTCATCCCAGGTAGGGTTGTGCGTAAACAAGATGGATTCTAATAAATCAATTAACGCCCCCGGTTTCTCGGAAAAGGAGGGGTTTTGACTTTTCCAATTATACAAATCGCTAGAAGAGAATGGCCAGTATTGATACGTACGCTGTCCCTGTGGCCCAGTTGTTCCAATCGTTCTAACTGGGAAGGCATGGGTGGTACTTGATATTCCTTCTTCATCTTCTCTTTGATGAGATCGTGTCCTATATGCGGGACCCCTATCTTCCCTTCTCTCCCTTCTCCCCCTTCTTTGATCACTACTACTCGCCTCCCTTTGTGCCTCGGGCAGAGGTACGTAAGGGGGGGGGTTATGCCTGCTTTCTTCGTCTAATATTTCTGGATATAAGGTCGAATCTGGTAGTACTGCTTTTTTCCCTTCCTTTCTCACTACGTAAATATCAACTTTTCCGTCTTTTCTACCCTCCCCCAAAAGAGGTTTCAGCCATGGGGGTGGATACAGAACCAAATCCTCCCATGTGATTATATATGGAAATTGATCTGGGTGTCCTTCTGACCCAGGTCTCATTATTACCTCTTTTACTCTCCTTATTAATTCTAAATCAAAACTTCCCTCTCTCGGCCAGCCTACATCAAAACTTGGCCACTCACTTTTACAAAATGCCTCCCATCGGTTTTTATACACTTCTACAGACAAATTATGTGCCCGACGTTTAACATATCCAAAATGATTTAACATAAATGACAAAGGGGTGGATTTCCCTTGTCCCATTGTATCAAGCTCGTCGCTTAAAACCAAAGTTAATACAACTGCCAGTAAACCAGTAAGGGCGATTTTTAACAGAATTCTCCCTTCCCACACCGGTCTCCTTTCGTCAAGGAGATACGGTGTACCCAAACAACCTAACCAACCACCCTTCCTTCTCGTGGGAGTCTGAGGGACGTCTCCCTCAGACTCCAGCCGACTATCCTTCGGTGCGGCCACCTGGATTTCTGTCGGCTCACTCTCACCCCCTGAGGCCTCCCTTGACTTATTATCTTTCTCTATCTCTTTCTCCTCCCCTGCATTCGGATCCCGGACGAGCCCCCAAATGTTAGGTCCGGTATCCGAACTGACAGGGAGAGAGACAACCACCATAGATATATTGTCTTTTATTAATAGAAGAAAGATAATAAGTATTACCAGCTAGCTGGAGTCCGGGCTTTCCCACACAGGGGTCACACCACGGACCCCGACCACTTCGAGCGTCCCTCTTTTATACCGTTCTTACCCAAGAGTGTTCCCCCTCCCGTTTTCCTGTTTTGCATTCTTGTTAATGTTATCTATTTTGCTGAATTAAAACATCTGGATAAGCAGCCCCCCTATCATCCTGATTGAGGGCAGGGCACCCTAACCCCGCCACCTATCAAGGGTCCAGACCTTGCCATGAGCAGGGCATCCTGACCCTGCCATCTATCAAGGGTTCTGCCCCTGCCATGAGCAAGACATCCGGACTCTGCCAGTTATCATGGGTCCTTGTGCTCTAAGACTCAGCTTATTCTACATTAGCTATTTAACCCCTACCTTCCCGGCTAATGCACCCTACACCCACATTGGCTTGTCCGTGAGCCACGTGAGGGTGGGAGTCAGCTGCGCTCAGCGGCCCCTAGAGAAAATGCAAAGTTGCTCCCTATTGGCCAAAAACGCCCCAGAGGGTTATAGGAACAGGCCTAATATAGGGGTGTGGAGTTGCTACCCCCTCCTCGGGACCTCCAATCAAACTCAAGCAGGAGCTGACGCGCGGAGCTACCACGCCTGCCACCCCCCCGCCCCCATAACTTCCAGGGGCGTGGCTTGGGTCGGCCATGTTGGCGGCCAATCTTTCTGTGCACTAATTGTTACATCGGCCCTGCTGTCCATTAAACCCACTATTGTGCACTTGGCCACCCCAGCTGACAGCTGGGCAGAGCACATTGGTTGCTGTTTCGCTTCTATCTGGGTCAGCCAATCGACCTTGGGCTATCAGATCCCCGGCACGCACCTTTTGTGGTGGACGTGGCGCCAAGACTTGAGCATATATTCTGTGCTTTTTGGGTGAGGGGATTAACAGAGGTGTTACCCAAACGCCCGACCCTTCTGATCCCAATACTAGAACTGGTCCCTCCTTTCGCTGTATGACCCTCAAAGGAACCTTTTGGGGATCAGCGGTGGTCCACTTTACTGTTCGCCCTGCCTCAGTGGCTGTTCCCAGTTGAAATTCACGGGAGCCGCCATCTCAGGATCTATGTCGGTGGAGTGCTGTGTCCTCACACGAGCACCCGCCACGCTGCGCTTCCCGTTTCCCGCCTTAGGCAAGGATTGCCCATCTCGATGAGCCAGCGGTTTACGGCGCCGCGGACAGTCTTGCTTAAAGTGACCCATCTGTCCGCACACATAGCAGGCCCCAGAACCCATTGCTGACCAAATTGTGGCAAGAGACGCATAAGCATCGGCAAGCGTCTGCAACGGATCGGCCGAGGTATCTTCCATTTCCTGCCCTGCTGCCTTTCCCACATCAATATTGCTGTTCTGCAACACCCCACGCCTAACCATCACCCATGGATTCTCGGTTCTTTCCCTTTGCTATCCCTGCCCGGCTCCGCAGGTGATGACACCACAACCTCCTGCAATCCCCTGTCCGGGGGGAGGGGAGGCTGTGTGTGGAGACCGGAGCCCCGGGGGAGTGGATAAGTATACGTTGGTGGATAGCAGTCCTCCGGGCGCAAAGGTGGAGGTTTTGAATCGCTTGGAGGGGGTGGGGGAGGTGGGGGGCCGCGCTCTCTTCTATTCCTGTTTCTGATGTAACCACATATTCTCGCAATGCCTCACATACAATGTGCCACGGGCACAACAGTGATGATGCCGTGAAGTCCCCTTGGGTACCCAGTCCCACAAAACTGCACCGAACTCGTCCTAAGCCCCGGGATCGCATATTGTTGCCTCACTTAAAGCGTTACAATTATCTAATCCCCATTTCAAAAGACAAATCAAATAGCCGCTTTGGATATCCTGACCTCTCGCGTACCTATGTAAAACATGCTGCACAGCCTGCAGCAAGTTTTCCTACTCCTTTGTCATGGATCCCCCCCCATCATCCTCGACAGCTAGGCTCCCACTTCCCAGTGACTAGAGCTTCCGAGGCTCCCGCTCCTCGGTGCCGGAGCTTCCAAGGCTCGCACTCCCTGGTGGTTCAGAGCTTCATTACCGTTTATCAGTCGTGGCCACGTAGATGTTGCCCCCTCTCCGTCCTGTCGAACTTGCTTCACCGCACAATCTTCCCCGTTCGCCTATCTCGATCCCTGTTCGGGCGCTATTTGTGGGAGTGTCACCGAAAACCAGGAGAAAAAAAAAACTCTTAACACCAATGTAGTATTAAGAAGCAGGCATTCTCTTTATTGCAGCGCTGAATGCACAGAGGATAACTCCACCTATCGTGCACGCCCTAAGCTGCGCTTGATAAAACTTTTATTTCTCTATTATCTACGTATGCATTACGCTCTAGGACTAATCATACATATTCATTCTATTTCCCAGAAGTAATTACAATCTACCCCATCCTTGTGCGCCCTCTGTCCCTTTGGTGGTCTCTGGTGGTCTTTCGAGATCCCCTGGTGGTCGTCTCGCCGTGTCCACTCCATGATGACCCAGCACTCACTTCCATATATGGCCCCATTCTGGCTCAGAGGCCCTGTTTTGGTCCTACTGCCCAGTCCCAGGCAGTTCTTTGAAGATACGGTGGTCCTTATCTTTGTCTTCAACTGGTCTTTGCTGTTTTTGTCCATATCCTCTCCCAGGAACATCTGCTGTTTTGTCTGTATTTTCCAGAGACTACAGCGAAAACATGTCCTTGGGTGCATTCTCTTCTGGGGTTTCTCATAACAGTTCCCCCCTTTGAGACTTCCAAAGTAAGGTCTCTTTGGGAGTCTCACTTATACTGCACTTAGACTGCATAGTTCTGGTAATACCTTCGGTTCCTCCTGCACCACTGGTGAGAACAGCACAGCATAATTGATGGACAACACTGAACTATTCCACAAGTTATAATTATAAGAACTATTAAAATCAAAATAGTCTGTAGTAAAGATGACAACCATCCATTGAGAGAAATCTCTCCTATTTCCCTTAAAAGTTTATTTAACCATGTTGTTTCCATATCCTTTCTAAGGTCTTGGGCCTATCGGGCCATCTTTTAAATCTGATCAATTTGCTTATTAAGGTCCTCAGTGACATTAGGAATATGAATGCAACAGTGATCTGAATTTAACTTCAGATACCCACAGACTCCATGTTCTTTAGCTAGTAAAAGGTCTAGGGTGAGGCGGTTCTGAAGTGTCATCCTTGTATTCGCCTGGATCTGCTTGTTAAGCTGTGAAAACCCTTTCTCTGTTGCTTTTGCTAATGTTTCCACCTGCCATGCAAGATTTTCAAGCAGAAGTCTGTTTTCCAAAGCCATAACCCCAGGCATTAAAAGACTTTGTAGACCCCAGCCAATTTTAGCAGAGGTGCTGGGTCTTTGCCAATCATCATCTTCATTCTCAGGGGCCCTTTTAATTTTTCCCCAATATTGGGGTTTAATAGGTGTTCTTCTCCAAGCTGGGCATAATGTAAGCAATCCCAAAGTTACTGGGATACTTACATTAGTATATGACAGTTGCGTGGTCCATAGCCCATCTCCAAGGACCCACACGCTGTACCCAGGTGCTAGAATGCTGGATTTATCGCGTCTTTGAATTTCATTCTTACAAATATGTTGCACTTTAAAAGCCCGTCATAGCAAAAGGCAGGCTCTCATTTTCACACTGAGATTGAGTGATATTACATGTAACCTCTTTAGTGCAATTCCATCCTGACTTGGTATAATTATATCTATGTGTATCTCCCCATCTAAAACACCATTTAACTGGGGAGGTATATCTCTGATTTCCTTGTAATCTCTTTGCCCAAGTTATGAGGCCTTTCCTCAAAAAATGCATTCTGGTAATTGTGACACACCAGGAACAGTATGGTTATGCGTGACACACAAGGTTAGAAGCTCCGCTACTTCCTGTTCTCCTGCATGTTCAGCCACCCATTCAAGGAAAGGAGCTTCTAGTTGGTTTGAGCCTCTTGGGCAGGAAGAGCTCCATTGATGCCCAAAAACAGTTCTGTCATCTCCTTTCCTCCATAGCGTTGGATCCTGCAATGCATCACTTCCTTTCTGCCTACATTTATTTTCTTTATCCAGATAATAGGTTGCATTTGCTTTTCTTATGGCTTCTGTTATGTTATCCAATTTTAGGAGATCTATCATACTTATTGGTATTATGTCCCAAGGCAGGGGATCTGCTGCTGAGTGAGGTATAGGGAGGCAGGCTGTAACACTTGAGAGCCTGTTCATTCTTCCAAATCCTTTCACTATGCTCATTACCATATTATTCTCCCAATTTATCGTTTCTGCTGTTTCTACTCCTCTCTTTTGTCTAGGTATAGGAAAGGAAGCCCTTTGAAGATGGCCAGAGTGATATGTGTAATGAGCATAATGCAGGGGATCTCCTGTATCACTCTGAATCCAATATATGTATTTAGTGCAAGTAGCTTCAATTCTTGGATACCTCACCTTAACAGAGATGCAACATTCCTTTGAAGATTGATGCGGGGCCATACACCATAATCCTTTTACGTGAATTTCTAAATGATAATGATACTTATTATCTATTCCTCCATCTAAATTAAAGGAAAAATTCCCCCATTCTGTACGGTAGCAGTATTCCAGCTCTGATTCCTCTGACCACCATATCTCAAACCCACTTTGTGCTCCCTTAAAATCTTTACTCGTTTTGATTATAGAAGCATGATTCCCACTGCTCACATTTTTCCACGCTGTTGTTGTGCGATTGGATTTAAGTTTAACAATCCCATCAATCCAATTCTGTCCTCTCCCCACCCCCCATAATATAGTCAATATTATTAAATCTAACAATATGGCAGTTCCCTTTTCTGGAGATTTCATAGCTTCCCTAGATTTTCAGTTTTTAACCCTTCACAATATCATACACAAGGGGTCCTCAGTACGTTCGCACTGGTATCCTGGGGCCGCTTTTATCCTTGTGTAATGAACCCATGGTTCAATACCCTCTACCTTTACTGCAGTGTGGGCTGTCAAGAGTACTTGGAAAGGTCCTTTCCACTTCTCCTTCAGTGGTTCTGAGCTCCAGGCCTTCACGTAGACGAAATCTCCTGGTTGATAAGGATGCACCGGAGTATCGAGAGTGAGGGGTCCTGTCAGGACGGTGTGCTGCCGAAGAGTTGCCAAAGTCTTTCCTAAAGAGATTAAGTACAACTGCAAGTCTGTAATACCCTTTACATGCATTTCTCCAGGGAGTCCTGGTGCCTGATAAGGCTTCCCATATAGTAATTCATATGGACTAATTTTATTTCTTGCATTAGGCTGGATCCTGATTCTCAAGAGGGCTAATGGTAAAGCCTGTGGCCACTTCAATGAAGTTTCCTGACATATATTACTAATTTGTAGTTTAAGAGTTTGATTCATCCTCTCTACCTTCCCACTTGACTGAGGTCTCCAAGGAGTATGTAGATCCCATTTAATCCTGAGAACCTTTCCAAGTTGTTGTACTATATCAGCCACAAAATGAGGACCTTGGTCAGAGGATATCCCTATTGGAACACCAAACCTGGGTATGATTTCTTTCAATAACACCTTGATTACCTCTCATGCCTTGTTGGTGCGACAAGGAAAGGCTTCTGGCCATCCTGAAAAGGTGTCAATTATCACCAAGAGATACCTGTAACCACTTTGTCTTGGCAGCTCTGAGAAATCGATCTGCCAGTAGTCCCCAGGGGATTACCCTGTTTAATAATTCCTGGGGGAGGCCTCTTTCTATTCATTGGGTTATTTCTGAGGCATAGGGGGCACTTTGCAGTAACAGATTTTACGATTCATGTCATTCCCACACTGACAACTGAATTTACTAAACTAGAAATCATAGCCTCACTTCCCCAATGAGTTTCTTTGTGTTTCCTTTCCACGATCTCAGTCATTATTGGCTGAGGGACAATAATTTCTTTCGTTGCTAATGCTAATGCAGATGCTAATTTCTTATCTGCCTCACTATATTTAGGCCTTACCTCTGGGAGCTCAATCCTTTTTACCCATACTAGAGCCAGGATGCCTTGTTCAGCAGCCTCCTTTGCAGCTTTATCAGCCAACCTGTTTCCCACATGTACTGCTGTCTGGCCAAATTGGTGTGCTTTACAATGCATTATGGCCACCTCTCTCGGTCATTTTATGTCCTGTAGAAGCTGAAGGATTTCTTCCTTATACTTGATGGGTGATCCTTGAGAAGATAACAGCCCTCTCCCTTTCCAGATGGCTCTGCGAGCATGGACCATCCCAAACGCATATTTGGAATCAGTCCATATATTTACCTTTTGGTCTTCAGCTATTGTGAGAGCCTGGCTCAATGCCACCAACTCTGCCTTTTGTGCTGATGTATTGGCAGGAAGGGACTCTGCCTTTAACACTTGGGTAGTGGTAACTACTGTGTATCCAGCAATCTGTCTTCCACCTCGTACAAGACTGCTGCCATCTGTGAACAACTCCAAATCAGGATTAGTTAATGGCTCATCCCATAGATCCTGTCTGCTTGAATACACATCTTCAATAGTCTGCAGGCAGTCAGGATATAGAGGTTCAGAGTCCCCTAATTTGGAATTCAAAAACATTGCTGGGTTAATTGCTGTGGTAGTTTTAAGCTCCACATCATCCTGTTCTAATAGGACAAGCTGGTATTTCAGCATACAGCTGGGAGGCAACCAATGTCCTCCCTTTTGTTCCAGAACAGATATTACCACATGCGGCACATAGACTGTGATCTTCTGTCCAATCGCCAGCTTTCTAGCCTCCTGAATCAAAAGGATGGTTGCAGCTACTGCCCGCAAACATCCTGGCCATCCTTTATTCACATTGTCCAGTTGTTTAGAGAAGTATCCCATGGCCCTCCTCCATGCCCCCAGTTTCTGAGTTAGCACTCCTATGGCCAGGTGTTGCTGTTCGTGTACAAAGGGCTTTGATAAATCAGGTAATCCAAGTGCTGGTGCTGACATCAGGGCCCTTTTCATGTTTTTAAAGGCTGCTTGGCGTTCGGGGTCCACAATAGGTGGTTCTCTTTCGACTCCTTTAAGGTTTCATAAAGGGATCTTACCATCAATCCATAGTTAACAATCCACAGTCTGTACCAGCCGACCATACCCAGGAACACCCTCAACTCTCGTGCAGTTCTTGGTTCTGGAGTTTGGCAGATTGCCTCTTTCCTGTTGTTTCCCAGTCTCCATTGTCCTTGTGAAATCTCAAGACCCAAATAAATCACAGTCTCCTTTCCTATCTGAGCTTTACTTCTCGATGTGCGATATCCTCCTTGTCCCAAGAAATTTAACAGGCTTATGGTCATTTGTAGACATTCTTCCCGAGTTTCAGCTGCTAACAAAATGTCATCTACATACTGCAATATTGTTCCTTCTGGGTTTTCTCTTTTCCACAACTCCAGCTCCTTTGCTAATTGATTGCCAAATATTGTCGGGCTGTTCTTAAACCCTTGAGGTAGCACTGTCAAAGTGAGTTGCATTTTACGTCCGGTAGTGGGGCTCTCCCACTCGAAGGCAAATGTTGCTTGACTGTTTCTATCAAGGGGTATGCAGAAGAAGGCATCCTTTAGCTCGAGCACAGTGAACCATCTATGGTTCTCCTTTAAATTTGCTAGTAAGGTATATGGGTTAGCCACTACTGGGTGGATCTCTTGTACAATTTGATTTATTGCCCTTAAATCTTGAACTAATCTATACTGCCCATTAGGTTTTCTCACTGGTAATATCAGTGTATTATATTCTGATTCGCATTCTATTAACAACCCATATTTCAGAAATTTACTTACTGTACTTTCTAGGCCCTTCCTTGCTTCCAATTTGAGGGGATATTGTCTTAGTCTTACTAGTTTAGTCCCTGGTTTTAGTGTAACCTTGACTGGGTCCACCAGCTTGGACTGACTGGGAATTTCTTCTGCCCATACCAGGGGGGTCACTGCATCCTCTACTTCGATCGGGATCTTTTCCTCCTGCTTGTCCTGTAACACAAAAGCACTCGCCTCCACATCTTTTGATTCAGGTATCAATAACTGCACATCCCCATCCTTAAAGATTATTTTCGCCTCTAATTTGCTTAATAAGTCCCTACTAATCAAAGGCTTAGGACAGTTGGGCATATATAGAAAATGGCGAGTCATCCATTGTTTCCCTAACTTGAATTTCAGAGGTTTTAAAAAAGGCCATATTTCCTTGTTCCCTGTGGCACCAACAGTGCTTACAGTATCAGAGCTAAGATTTCCTTTACAAGTATTAAGTACAGAATAGGTAGCTCCTGTATCAACAAAAAAATCAATTTCTTCATTCCCCAGTCTTAATGTAACCAGAGGTTCAGCTGGGGTTGAATCCCCTGGTCCCCGTCAGTAATCTTCATCCAATGTCATCAATTTGACTGCCTTCAGAGCAAGGTCCAACTTTCCTGCTTGTGGACATTCGTTTTTCCAGTGTCCCTTTTTCTTGCAGATTGCACACTGATCCGCTGCAAGGCGGGTCCCTTTAAAAGGAGGTGCTCTTCCCTGTCCTCTGCTTCTTCCCATTCCTGGATTGCTTCCATTAACCGCCCCTGCCTCTTCCTCTGCTCCTGCTGAAAATCTTGTCAAGGCTGCAATTAGTCTCCCCTCCCGCCTAGTTTACCTCATTTCCTTCTCCTGCTCCCGATTATTATATACCTTCCAGGCAGCTTCTAGCAGTTTTCCCAAATCTCGTGATTCTGCCCCTTCCAATTTCTGAAGTTTTTTCCTTATATCAGGGATTGATTGCCCTATAAAAATAGAGGCCAGCTGAACAGCCTCCTCTGGTTTCTCAGGATCCAAAATAGTATATTTTCGAGCAGTTTTTTTCAGTCATTCCATAAAGGCAGTTGGGGACTCGTTCGGCTCCTGCTTTACCTCATATAATTTTGACCAATTTTTTGCTTTCGGCATAGCATGTCTAATCCCAAATAATATCCATCTCTGATACCTGGTCAGGAGCTCTCATGGTCCCGACTGATTAGGATCCCACCCAGGATCCGCAGTAGGAAAATTCTGGTCTACTGCCCCTTGCAAATCCCCATTTGAATGTGCCCCTTGTACCTGCTTTCGAGACGTATTTAAGACCATTCTCTTTTCAGTACTGTCTAATAGTGTGTCTAACATTACTTGTAGATCATTCCAATCAGGATCTTGAGTCCTAATTATAGTTTCAAACACTTTAGCCACCTTCTCTGGGTCCTCCCTGTAAATACCCGCAGCTTCCTTCCAATACATTAAATCTGTTATCGAAAAGGGCACTTTTACGGAAACTGGTCCGTCACTCCCCACCGCTTGTCGGAGGGGGGCTTGAACAGCTTCTTTCAATTCCTCCTGCCGACCCCTAATTCGTCCTGCGATTGGACTAAAGTCCTCTGCCCCTGTAGAGCGGCTACTTTCCCTCTGTTTCACATCCTTTCCATGTGCTCCTTCTATGTCCTGAGCTTCAGCACCTAGACTCCTGTCATTTCCCCCTCCTTCACCTTCCCCTGTTTTTTGTCGAGGGGCAATCATAAACTCCAGATCCTCCTCCTCTCCTCGTTTGCACTTCAAACATTGTTTGCCGATGCTACAAGCTGAACAACATCTCCTCCCTGACTCCTTTTCCCCCGACTCCTTTTCGAGAGTTATCATCATGGGATCAGACAGAAGCATTCCACATTCTTTTTGCCACTCCGGATGATGTCTCAGAGCAAAGAACAAATCTATATATGGGATTTCATCCCATTTTCCCTCCTGTTTACAGAATAACATCAATTGCAATATAGTATTATATCTTAAAGCTCCATTCCTTGGCCATTTCTCCTGATCTTCCAAAATATACATTGGCCACCAATAATTACAATATTCCACAAGTTGTCTTGGCGTAAGAGGGTCTGCCCCTACTTTTTCCCAATGTTTTAAAATAAATCCAAGAGGAGATCTTTTCAAGATCTTTTTCTTCCCCTTCCCTCCTTCCGAGGAACAAATATTGCCCATTATGTTGATGCGTTATGGGTCTTCCACCCCTTTTCTTATAACAGTCACCAAATGCAAAGTTCAGACACAAACAACTGACAATGAGAGTACCGATGCCGCTCTGAGTTTTAAAATGTCACAATTAACTAATCACCGAATATGAGATCCAGACGAGGAAACCTGATACTGTTCCAAGTTTCAGCACCACAGTTATCCAGCAATATAGGCCTGATTTTAACCTTTTGATGAAACTTTAACACATAGGATCCTGATTTTAACCTTTAGCCTTTATGCTGCAGCTACCCTGAAGGCCTCCCTGTGAAGCTTTCACTTCGTTTGACGGGCGAGCTTTTCGGCCGACCCCTTCAACCGAACCTGTCCCTTCCCTTAGGTACGTACCTTTGCCCAACCCTGCAAAGCCCTTGCCTTGTCTTACGGGCAGGCAACCTTTTTAAGGATCCTTTTATAAAGAAAGGAATGCCTTTACCTTCCCAGGGGTCTTGCTCAGAGCTCTTCAGTCTGGGGATTGGAGGTTCTCCCTGAGAATCCTTCGGTGCCGGCTGGAGGTCCTGCGATCCCACGGATCCGTCGAGATTCAGAAGTGGTGTCCCATCTGGGGTGCCAGAAACTATCGCCAAAAACCGGGAGAAAAAAAAACCTCTTAACACCAATGTAGTATTAAGAAGCAGGCATTTGCTTTATTGCAGCGCTGGGTGCACGGGGGATAGCTCCACCTATCATGCACGCCCTAAGCTGCGCTTGATAAAACTTTTATTTCTCTATTATCTACATATGCATTACGCTCTAGGACTAATCATACATATTCATTCTATTTCCCAGAAGTAATTACAATCTACCCTGCCCTTGTGCGCGTACACCCTCTGTCCCTTTGGTGGTCTCTGGTGGTCTTTTGAGATCCCCTGGTGGTCGTCTCGCCGTGTCCACTCCATGACGGTTCGGAACTCACTTCCATATACGGCCCCATTCTGGCTCAGAGGCCCTGTTTTGGTCCTACTGCCCAGTCCCAGGCAGTTCTTTGAAGATACAGTGGTCCTTATCTTCAACTGGTCTTTGCTGTTTTTGTCCATATTCTCTCATGTCCCAGGAACATCTGCTGTTTTGTCTATTTTCCGTCGCCAACAGCGAAAACATGTCCTTGGGTGCATTCTCTTCTGGGGTTTTTCATAACAGGAGCATTGAAGGAGCAGGGGCTTAAGGTTTAGGACCAGAAGTCAGAAGGCCTTTTATTGAGCATCAGACCAAACTTATATATTCTCCGAGTATGTGAGCATGCACTGTCCCCGCTGTCCATGTGTTCCCTCCCCCTGCCTCCAGCCAATTTCTTGACTCTATTGCTATCTGGGTCCAATC
Organism: Tinamus guttatus; assembly: GCF_059628265.1. Classification (NCBI taxonomy): domain Eukaryota; kingdom Metazoa; phylum Chordata; class Aves; order Tinamiformes; family Tinamidae; genus Tinamus; species Tinamus guttatus. The sequence goes on along the minus strand of NW_028289001.1, from coordinate 341,585 downwards.
CTGCTACCGGCCAGCAGGTAACTAACCAGAGACCAGCGTGTCCATGCTGTGTTTTAGGTTTCTCTATCCGCTAATCTGTGATTCCTAACTTTCACAGTTTCTCACTCCTAACTTTCACCGTTCCCACAGCTTCCCACAGTTTCTCACGGTTTCTCAGTTCCCCACATGTATTATTACATCTGTTTGTATTTTTGTATCATCTTGCTCTTTCCCCGTTGCTGTAAGTTAGTGGAAACAAAGGTCTAAATCTAGATTTCATCCTTATGTGCATTTTCTAGCATGCTTCTGCTTTCTGTTTGGCCCTCTTCCCTAGCTTCTTAGCCAGCTATAGCTCTGTTCATAACTTTCAACACTTTTAGTACTCTGAGAGCTCACAAGGCTGAGGAACAGCCTCTGTGGAGGAAGACTACAGTCCTGCTTTCTTAGAAGCTTCCTATCAGTTTAACTATGGTAAGTTCAACTCTGGTTTGTCTGTGCAAGGTGAGTCAGAGTCCAGTTTCCTCGGCTAGTGTTGAGGAAATATTCTCTTGTTTTATGGACTCTATAGGATTTTATGGGTGTTGTATGAGCCCCAGGAGAGGTTTGTAATTCCCTACAGCATGCCAGAGGACAAGGTGTGCACGCTGGGTGGGCGCGTGCAGGATGGAGCAGAACTCTGTCGCACACACGTTTTCTGGACTTTCCCCAAGCGCAGGGAACTGCCCTTAGTGGACACAGAGAGCTGAGTCCCTCGTGGGATGCCTTGGTGGTAAGGGCTGAGAACTTGAATTTAGTGCATTGAGCTCAGTCTGCGCTCGATCCCCTTTGGGAGGGTTTATTCGGGAGCTGACCTCTTTCTTGGGAGCACGATGTTCTTCTCCCCTGCCACTTTGTACCTCTTCTGTGTAATTGCCCAGTTTGCAAAAGCCAAATGATGTGAAGTGTTTGAGGGTGTATAAAGTTGCTCAAAACAGCTTCTTGAAGGGAGGAAAATAAGAGAGAGAGGGGAAAGAAAAGATATAGAAAGATGCCAGAGGTAACCCAGCCCTTCTCTGGGTGGAATACAGTTACTGTTGTCATGCATCTAGCTAGGGATGGCTATTCCGGTCCAACAAAAGATTAAAGCATATGCAGAGTGTGAAGCAATGGTCAGAATAAATTTCCAGTTGGACCTCTGAGTGGCTCGTGATTGCCTTATGTCTTGGTTCCAGAGAGTTTAGCCTTCCATCTCTATTTCTCTCTTGGCTAATGTAACTCTGGATACTCCCCTCTAGCCAGCCAGTTGCCTAATTCTTGCTTGAATCCTGCTGAGTCACAGTCTTAAAGTTACCTTGTGACAGGCTATAATTATGGATTGTGTAAGAAAGTGTTTCCGTTGTATTTGTGCCATACCTGTTTTCTTTGAATGTTGCTTGCTGTTGCATTACGCGTGTGAAGGGTAAATAGGAACACCCTGCTTATCTTCTCTGAATCAGTCAGTACTTTGCAGCCTGCTCAGTAAGTTCCCTGATTGTGTTAGACACCGTGAGTGTTTATGTGTCAGCTGCACAATGTGGCATGGGCTGCAAAGTGTGATCAGTCTCCCTTCATTTCTCCAGGAATCTTCTCATATGCACATAGAAGTGCAAGTGCAAACATTTTAAAAAAGAAAACAAGATGGCAATGCCATGCACTCTCCCTAATATAAAGTTCTTATACAAGAGAGGGAACATCAATCCTGCATATAGTAAAGTTTCTCTTCAGAGAAAAAAATATTCATGCACAACATAAACAGAGGTGACGCCTGGGCAGTGCTACCTCAGATAAGGCTCTGCTGCTATCCCAGCGAGTTGGATCGTTCCTGGTGGCTTTAAGTGCTGCAGGCTTTAAGATACAAGAGCTCTGCACTTGAATCAAAAGCTGACGAGATTTGTGGGCACCCTTCTAACCTGAGAAATCCTTCTGTAGTCTCGCGTCATTCCTCAAGAAAGCCCCGTCTCTTGCAGAAACCGTCTTCATCCTCATTAAAGGCAAAATACTTGTGCCTAAGAGCAGAGGTTTTGCCCTTGTAACAGTAACTGGATGTGCTTGTCCTGGCCATAGTGTGCCTAGGAGGTAATGACTGGGAATATGAATTTGAAGTGATAGGTCTGTGGATGGAGCAGGAGGGACAGGGAGGTATTGGTAGTGGTAAATCGCACTGATGGAGAGATGTTACAGTGCTTAAGTGACAGGATTTAAGGATTCTGTTTCAAAAGGCCTCTTCATGCATGGCCTGATACTGTCTGAACCACTGTGATGACAATGATATAGCTGTGTTATAAAATACTGTTATGAATTGAGTACGAATATTGGTCCTATGCTCATCAACAGTAAGATGAAATCCTCAGGGCCGTCCAAGTGATTTCTTGCATGACCTGGTCTGACTCCAGAAGATTAGGTTAGTTTCAACTGCATGTGTGTGGCTTTTTTGTTAATTTGCCTAGGAATAGAAGGTTTGATGTTAGCTATTAGAACTGACCTATTTAGATGCTTCGGGAGGAGAATTAATGAAACAGTTCAGTCTTTACAGGCTGAGCTCTGACCGTGTAGCTGTAGCTTGAGATCTGACATTTAAAGATACTTAAGTTAGTCTCATGATATATTTTTGCAATACTTGATCTTATGTGTAGAAGAGGAATCTGCAGACATGTGAGCCACTTCTTCTGGTCACAGCATTTTTTTCCACTTAACGCATCTGTAAAACGACCCAATATTTGGCTCATTTTGACCCTGTATGTGGAAGCACAGCTGCTACTAAAGTCAGCAGAGTTGCAGAGACTATGACAGAGCATTACAGGTATCTGTACTATGCTTATTGCAGGAATTAAAGGAGGAAGGTTGTGCTAATCCATCCAACACCCAGCTCAGATGCTGGGACTGACAGGGCTCTTTTGCCATGGCATTATCATCATTTGCATGACTTGGGGAACCTCGGAGCTCACCATGCTCTGTCTGCACCCCCTGTCCTGCCTCTGACCTGGGGGGCAGGCAGGGAGTGAAGGATGTAGACAGACCTAGAGACAACGTCTAAAGATTTTCCTGTTGCTGACAACGTGCACCATCCTCCTCAATCTTCCCTTTTCTTTGCAAGTACTTCCGATGTCACTGCACTTAGCATTCTGTTCTGGATTGAAGCCTTTCTGGTCTTGTAATGGCATTGCATACCACTTATTTACAACAGTTTACATGTACACCTCTGCTGATTGTGCACTTACAAAATTTCAAAGTCAATAATAGGTCTGAACATAGGTTGGGAAAGTGAGCAGCTGTTTCCTTCGCTCGGAAACATACTGGAACAGCTCCTTTTCAAAAGAAATATATTGGAGGGTTTTGTGCGTGAACAGTTCCATTAAGAGAGAAAATAGACTTTATTTATGCACCTGGATGTGAATTCTGGTCTAATTTAAATTCAGTGATAGCAACAATGCTGTTTGCACTCAGCTGATAAAAAGCAAAACTCCAGGGAAACAGGATCATTGCATTCAGCTTTCCTTGCAGTAATGCCTCAGTTGTAAAGTTGCTACACAGAGATGTATATTATTAAATGCCACATAAAAGGGGATTGTATCTGTGCTGTTGCAATGCACAGCCCAGAGTTGTACCATGCAGCAAAGAGCAAGTTAATGTATTATAGCTGGCTGCTACCCTTCCTGCCCTTACTCCTCCCAGTGGTTGGAGGTGTTGTGGTTTCATCTTTCTTCAGAAGTCTGGACACGGGGACTACAGACATGTGAGATCCCATAGGAAAGGATGAGAAGGAATTTAATTGGACATGTTCATGGCCCAGTCCCAGGGCTAGAGACAATTATGATGCTCTGAGTGACTCTTAAAACTTTCAGCTTAATGTTTTGTTTTTTAAAAATACAAATACCTACCATTAAGCAGGCACTCTCTGCAGACTCACAAGATTCCCTTGCTACTCCCGTTGGATTCCTTGGACTTACTCAGGAGAATAAAATCTCCTTCTTGAGTTTATACTCAGGAAAAAAAACCTCAGAGTGTTTCTGCCCAAGAGGGGTTTGCCCTCAGTTGATGGCTCATAAGAAATAAATTAAAAAAAAAAAGTTTGGAAAATAAACATTAGGAGTCTTATTCCAGCACTCTTATTCTGTTGGATGCTATCGCAAATCTAACTTGTTTTCTTGCCTTCAGTCAGCTAATTTCAAGTAAATTACAACTGTTTGCCAGTTTTTGAAATAACATGAACAGAAGAAACTAGTTGCAGACTTCTAGTGCCCTGTCATGCTATGTTGGTATTTATGCTACAGACAGACTAGTGTGCTCATGTCTGTGTTAGCAGGTGCCTCTGATTAATTGTTCCTGTTTTAAAGTACTATATCTTTGTCTTCCTACAGAATGAAGAGACATAAGTGTACCTACAAATGTCCCACAAGAAAGAAGATTCTGATCCTGTGTTTTACAGGGTGGCTGCTTGCACTGCTGAAGCTCCTCCATATTGAAAGACTCTTTTTTCCACATAAGGGCATTTATTTGGTTGAATGCTTCCTAAGCACTTCTTCTTTTGTTAGAAACAGATATTCCTATCTTAGAAATGACTTCCATTATGAAATTAATTGTTCATCTATATATGAACAAGAGCCTGGTGAAATTGGCAAGAGCTTAGAGATAAGAAGAAAATACATAATTGATTTAGATGATGAAGACATTGTAGCACTTAGGAAATACCATCTAAAGCCTGTTTCTGCAGAGGAAGAGAATTTTCCATTAGCCTATTCTTTGGTTGTTCGTAAAGATGCAGTAATGGTAGAAAGGCTTATACATTCACTGTATAGCCATCAAAATATATACTGCATCTATTATGACCAAAAAGCAGCAAAAAGCTTCAAATCTGCTATGAACAATCTAGCTAAATGTTTCCCCAATATTTTCATTGCATCAAAATTGGAAACGGTGGAGTATGCACATATTTCAAGGATGCAGGCAGATTTCAATTGTTTGTCTGATTTGATGGACTCCTCAGTTCCCTGGAAGTATGTTATTAATTTGTGTGGCCAAGATTTCCCTCTGAGGTCGAATTTCCAGTTGGTTGCTGAACTGAAAAAACTCAGTGGGGGAAATATGCTGGAAACTATAAAGCCAAGCAGTAGCAAAAGAGAATGATTTATTTATCACTATGAACTAATGAAAGTGCCTTATGAATACATGCGGATGCCTATAAAACCCAACATTTCCAAGAATCTACCACCCCATAATACTGAGGTTTTTGTAGGCAGTGCCTAATTTGTTTTAAGTCGAGAATTTATTCGATATACCCTTGAAAACTCCCTTGCAAAAGATTTTTTTTGATTGGTCAAGGGACACTTACTCTCTGGATGAACATATATGGGCCACTCTTGCACGTGTTCCTGGGGTCCATGGGGAAATCCCAAGGTCGGCGCAGGATATAACAGATTTCCAAAGCACAACTCGTTTGGTGAAATGGAATTATCTTGAAGATCACTTGTATCCCCCATGCACAGGCACCCACCTTCACAGTGTGCGCATCTATGGGGCTGCAGAATTACGATGGCTTATGAATTATGGGCATTGGTTTGCCAATAAATTTGACTCCAAAGTAGACCCTGTCTTAATAAAATGCTTAGCAGGAAAGCTGGCAGAACAACAGAAGGAATGTGTTCGCTTGTCCTCTGATAGCTATTTTCTGCACAGAAGTTCTGTGAATGTGTCACGATAGTAGCACTGTATTCCCTACTACTGCCAGTACTGTGTACTGTTATAGAACAGGGCCTGAAGCTGCTCTGCCTTGACCTACTGCAAAATGCTAGCAAATTAAATGTTCATAGATGTTCATTCTGCATAAAGTTCAGGGCTCTGGAGAGTCAGATACCTGGTCATTTATTTATGAAAAATCATGCTTTCCTGATTAATGGTTCTCTAACTTGCTACAATAATCATGTAATTGTTCTGCAAGGGGATTTTTAAAGGATAAGGTTTGATTTTTGGAGGTTCTAACACTGTCTATCCTAATGGAATATTTCAGAAATGTGTTTCACATTGAGTTTGTTTGCATCTTTCCTAAGAAACTTCAACATGTCTCTTTGAGGATCTCCTTTTTCTTCACTTTTGTTTTTCTGAAATGTTTGAAACAAAGGCCTCTGTATCTGCTGCCACAGGAAAACTGGAAGAGCTCAGCTGCCAGAGAAAACTAAAAGAGGAAAGTATGAGAGCAAGTGAGCCATGTGGCCTGGCTTAGAGACCTGAAGTCCCAAGCTTCCCATTTGTGGGAGTTAACAAAGTTCTTTGCAATGTCAATATGACTGGATGATATAAGGGAAGAAGAATCCTTAGGTACCACACTATAAGCAGCATTGTTCTCTCTTTCCAGTTCATCTCTGCTTTCAGATTTTCCCTCTGTGAAATTTGTGTTCAGATGCTGTGCCATACCTATGAAATTGATGGTGATTGCTTGAAACAGCATTACATACTGAAATCCTTTGAAAGCAGTACGTGTGCGTCCTACGTACAGTTACTAGAGCCCCTTAAAGGAGAACAGGCAGGTGTCTGTCTTCATTTCTGTCTCTTCTGTTGCGGTCAGCCTGGGGCCGGCGATGGGCAGTGTCTCCTCGGCAGATGGGGGAACTGAGCGGGAGAGGAGGAAGCTGCAGCCACGCGGCCAGCATGACCAGGCAGCTCATTGGACGGCCTCGCGCGTGGTCGGCGTGGGATCACCTGCCTGATTGGCTGGTTGGGTTGCTGGGCTCCGCATGCTGCCGGGCAAGGCGGGGGCTGCTCCAGGCACGGAAGCTCTGTAAGTGGCGTTTAACCCTAAATAAAGGTCTGTGGCTCACCCTCACAGGGACCCTGCTCCTCCATACACCCGCAAATGGCGCACAACATGGGGCTCGAAGACTAGCTGTCTCTCTGGTTGCACCGCCCAGCTGAACTCTGGGATTCACGCTGAAAGGAAGCGTAAGGATCAAGCTGAAAGGAAGCTTACTTTTTGTGCATGCACTAAAAGCCTCCTGGAAGAAAAGAGGTAAGCGGCTGGGAACTACGGGTTCATACCTAACGAAGGAACAGAAGGACTGAGTCCGCTCCTTCACAAGGTGCAGCAAATGGCGCCCGAACAGGGACAGAGATAGGCAACAGACGCGCTTGTCGCACCGGGGCGTAGCTCGACTGAACAAAGGCTGAAAGGAAGTTGCGTGCACACAAGTGCTTCCTGCGGGGTGGAGGTAAGCAGTCGAGAACGATGGGGAACTCCATGACACAGGAGCAGAAGAATGCGGGAGAGGTGGCTGATTTGAAACAGAGCTTGATATGGGCGCACGAGCAAGAGCCGCATCTAAATACTCATACAATGTATGACCTGCCATCATGAGACAAGGTCAGGGTGATACTACGGGACAGGGCAGATGTGGCCAGTAGCAGGGGCTGGTGGCAGCGGCTCCGTGGCCATCTTGGCTTGCTCGGCCCAGGGCAGCGTCGGCGCAGGCTGGTGCCGGGGGCGGCCGCGCTGCTGGGCGGGATCCTGCTGTGGGCGGCGGGCGGGCCGCACCGCAACGCCCCCTGCAGGGCGGCCCGGCACCGAGCCCAGCCTGCCCGCGAGCGGGGTTCTGTGTAACCGCATCGTCATGACCACTGCAGATATCCTTCCACTCATGTCCAGCGGCAGTGAGGAAGAAGAGAAGGACTACAATGGTCCTGCTCCAGGAGAATTGCTGGAACGCCTTTTTAAGAAGAGAAAGAAACTGGTCAGAAAATAAACAAGAATACTGTCTTGGGAAAATGATGATAAAGAACCCACCATCAGAACCAGATCAAGAAGAAAAGGAAAATCCAAAAGAGAGTGCAAAAGAGATACCTACAAAAAATACAGAAGAGTAAATGACCCCATACTATCCTGTAGAAATGGGAAATGGCACACCTTGTAGCTTCAGACAAAACCTACCCGGATCAAGCACAGTGATGTACATCTGCCATCCAGTAGCTAAGTACGAGATCCTCTACATAGTCGAAATCACAACTTGTGAGTATGAAGGGGTTATACTGACACTTCTGTTATGCAGCCATCCTAAATACAGGTTTAGGGCTTCCCCTGTGAATGACATCTTTTGCCAGCCACTACCATGATTGCCACTTAAACCCCATAACCTGGAACAGCTGGAGAAACAGCAAGAATTGATGAAGATGCCTTTTAGAAGAATTGAGGAGGAAGAAATGCATTCAACAAAAGAAGAGAAATTTTCTTCCATCTATAAAGCAACTGCTGTTGGAAACCACCAACTATTGACTGTGGGAACAACTCATATCTCCAAACTGACTGATGACCAACTTATAAAGGAGTTTCTTAGTGGTTTCTACTGCTTCCATGGGGGGGTTGGTTGGTGGAAGTACGAATTCTGCTATGGCAAATATGTTACCATGAGGATAAGGAAAGCAGATGAGGCCCTGCCAATGCTGTGGCATTTTGGCGGAAAAGAACCATCCTAACCTAGTAAAGTCATGGTGGAGGTGTGGGACCCGGGGACGGGCCGATGGGAAAAGCAGTACCACTGATAACATGGGGGCGAGGGCATGCTTGCGTCTCCACAGATCAAAGCCTGCAGTGGATTCCTGCGCGATGGGTCCGACTGGCACTAGCGGCGGCCTCCTCCTCCCTTTCTTCATTATTCTCACTGGAACCATAATGGCAAAAAAAAAAAAAAAAAAAAAGGGGGGGGGAGTATCAGAGTATCAGTTTGATAAAACTTCTGCTTTTTTTCTTCCACCGCAGCTGCCAGGCTCGCTCCCAGCACTGCACAAATTATAGCTTTTCCCTTCCCCCTCTTAACCTTAGCTTCTTTCTGAAATACTCTTATCCTGTCTACCACACTCTGTGGTTGAAACCAATGGTTCTTTGCCCAATCTTGTCCCTCTGGTGAGGGGCAAGATCCATGCGCCTCTAAAAGATCATACAATTTCTCAATTCCTTCAACTCGGGAGGGAACATTATCACAAGCATCGGCTGCCTGCTGGGCGGCCATTTTCACAACAAAGGAGTTATAGTCCTGGGAGGGTCACACCTTAATATCCGTTTCCCCTATGCGCTCCCATGAAACCACAGTTTCACAGCACCAAAAATTTTACTAACACAAAAGTTTCACAGCAAAGGGGATATAGTCCTGAGAGGGTCACACCTTAAAATCCAAATTTCCCCTATGCACTCCCAGGAGACCAGTTTATACTAACACAAAAGTTTCACAACAAGGTAGCAGGGCACTCTCATCTCCAGGGATCCTGTCCGTGATGCCAATAAAAAATGTCCCGATCCGGTGTCGAGGGAGGTTTCATGTTGCAGATAGTTAGGGAACGGCGGCCGGAAGATATCGTGCTGTACGGAAAGATAGGGCCCCTAGTAGCCAATAGTGTTTAGTCTATGGTGTAAGCAGACGGATGTGACGTTGTAAACCTAGATATATAACACCTTGTTTCCCATCAATAAAGGCCATTTGCCGTCCACCACATTGCTGTCAACTAGCTGATAGCCCGAGTGGCTTGGGGGTGGTCGCCGTGCCGTCCCTGAACCAGGTCGCTGCAGCCATTTGAACTGCAACAAGTGGTGCCGAAACCCGGGAACGTCATCGCCTGGATGAGCGAGCAGCGTGAGCAGCAGCCAGAGCAAGTGGACCACCCCGGCGAAGGGGACACTACCGAATCAACAAGGAGGATGGAAGCCCTCATAAAGGTCGTATCGCAATTACATAAGTACTGGGGGATTGATTGTAAGCCAAAAGATTTTACTCTTGCAGTTACAAGGCTTTTGAAAATTAAGGCTATAGACCAGCCGGTGGATATTCTCCACCCTGAACTGTGGGACAAATGTACTATGGCATTAGCTGAGGAGACAATGTTCTCAGGTTGTGGGAAAAACCTTAAGGCTTGGGGAAAAGTTGTACAAGCCTTGCAGAAACTGCAAGATTTTACTCTTGCAGTTACAAGGCTTTTGAAAATTAAGGCTATAGACCAGCCGGTGGATATTCTCCACCCCGAACTGTGGGACAAATGTACTATGGCATTAGCTGAGGAGACAATGTTCTCAGGTTGTGGGAAAAACCTTAAGGCCTGGGGAAAAGTTGTACAAGCCTTACAGAAAGCTATGAAAGAGCAGGAGACTTGGGTAGCAGTAAAAGACTGTTTATTGGCCACGTACAAAGTGGGAATCGGGACAACTGCGCAGACTTTGGACCCCCCAGATGATGGCAATTCTGCTGAGCCTAAAGGTCAGCAAGAGGGTGAAACATCCCCTCCATCCCCGAGCCCCGCCCCGCTTACAGAGGAGCAGAAACAGCCGAAATCTGTTTGGAGCGAGCTAGCCGAGGAAGCCAGGAACATTGAAAAGAAGTCAGAGCATAATGACGTCTGGGCCAGGCCACCACCCTATGCCCCTCAAGATGGCGCCGAGCCACAAGGGGAAGGGCGGGGCGAGGGTGCCCCCGGCGCGAGTGAGGCGCCGGAACTGGAAACCAATGGGAGTGACCGGACACCTGAGGGCGGCCCGAGGGAGGGGCCGAGAGGAAGTCCGAGGGAGAGGCGGAGAGAAGACCCGAGTGAGGGGTCGAGAGCAAGTCCGAGTGAGGGACAAAGAGAAGACCCGAGTGAGGGGTCGAGAGCAAGTCCGAGTGAGGGACAGAAGACCCGAGTGAGGGGTCGAGAGCAAGTCCGAGTGAGGGACAAAGAGAAGACCCGAGTGAGGGGTCGAGAGCAAGTCCGAGTGAGGGGCAAAGAGAAGACCCGAGTCAGGGGTCGAGAGCAAGTCCGAGTGAGGGGCAAAGAGAAGACCCGAGTCAGGGGTCGAGAGCAAGTCCGAGTGAGGGGCAAAGAGAAGACCCGAGTCAGGGGTCGAGAGCAAGTCCGAGTGAGGGGCAAAGAGAAGACCCGAGTCAGGGGTCGAGAGCAAGTCCGAGTGAGGGGCAAAGAGAAGACCCGAGTCAGGGGTCGAGAGCAAGTCCGAGTGAGGGACCTGGAGCGAGCCCGAGGGAGGGGCCGAGAACCGATCAGAGCGGACATTTCAAAAAACACCGAAGCCCAACGAAAAAGTACCGGAGCCCGGAAGTGACCAGTCAGTCGAGTTCCGACTCCGGATCAGCCACTAGTCAGGACGAGTGGCTCACAACCGATTCAAACTTAAGGAAGGAGAAAAAGAAGGTAAACATCCGAATTAAAGAAAAACCGGCGGGAGCGTTCATGATTAAGCATGTTGCAAAGGAAGAGCATCTGACCCCAATTCAGGTGGCTGTTACCTTTAAAATAAAACTAATGAAAATTGTGAGTTTCTGTTCACAGGACCGGATCATCGGACACCCCCGTAACCCGTACACCCCGGTGACAAGCGTCCCGCCCGAGCCTGCGAGTTCCACGCTGACCGAATCCAGAAAACAACAAAACAGCCTCCGCAAGAGGGGGCCGCGATGCCTTTGCGTTATCTTAATTTTGCAGCTTGTCACTATAGGACAGGTAGAGTCACACCAGCCCTTTAAATGGGGTACTTGAACAGATCGAACAATCTCAAGCAATTAGTACAAAAATAACTACAGGGCTGATCACAATGATCATGATGACGCTAATCTTTGGACCCTGTATATTGAATAAGCTCATGCCGTTTGTCAAGAATCAGCTAGAGAAGGTTAACATCATGTTAGTAGAACACCAACAACTGCTTTAAGAATATATCCACTCAGTATTACCCCCAAGTTATCCCAAGGTACACCCTATTCCTACACCCTGGTATTACCTGTCATCCCCTACCTTCTACGCGCCTTCTTCTTTGTGCCTTATGTTTTATGTCAAGTTTATGATATGTAATTTTAAGATTGGTATAACTATAAGAATAGAATAAGATAGTAATAAGAATAAGATAGTTGTATTTTAGCTAGTTTTGTTATGCATAGGGAGGGGGGAAGTTGTTGCAGATAGTTAGGGAACGGCGGCCGGAAGATATCGTGCTGTACGGAAAGATAGGGCCCCTAGTAGCCAATAGTGTTTAGTCTATGGTGTAAGCAGACGGATGTGACGTTGTAAACCTAGATATATAACACCTTGTTTCCCATCAATAAAGGCCATTTGCCGTCCACCACATTGCTGTCAACTAGCTGATAGCCCGAGTGGCTTGGGGGTGGTCGCCGTGCCGTCCCTGAACCAGGTCGCTGCAGCCATTTGAACTGCAACAGTTTCAATACGATCCCAAGAGCAAGATTAAGACATAAACGGGGTCAAATGCCATACAACCTTGTTAGCTTTATTCTCATAAGTGCAATATGACAGACAGAAGAAGAAGAGAAAAGGGAAAGAAAGACAAACAAGCAAGCGGGAGAGATGCAACAAGGCTATAGTTACCACCACCACCAGTCTGGCTAAGTGTCACTGGCTCCGCTTCGGTGCAGGTCTCGGTGCAGGTGATGTTCCGTGACAGAAGGCCGTGCACGCTGGTGCAGGTGATGTTCCGCGCTGCCCGAGGAGGGGAATATGTGCTCCTTTTATGTCCCCCTTCTCAAAGAGTCCTCCCATTTTCTCGAGGTTTTCTGGTACGTGTTGTTCCTGTCGTACGTGCTGTGTGCTTTTGTATTCCTCTTCACCGCCGATTCGCATGCAAACTGCTCTGGTGGGCACTGCTAAGGATGTCATTGTTCAGGTCTCAAGTTGTTCTTCCAACGCCAAGTAGATAGCTGCTATTACAGTCTCCCCAGAGATAAGATGCCAGGGTTATGAGGCACAAATGGTGAGAGACCTTCCCAGAGGTAAGATGCCAGGGCATTGTCCAGGTAAATGGTGGATCAACGATGTCGAGACAAAAACAACCCATAACAGTCTCTTTCTTACACTATAACACATTTAAGTTAACTTAAAAGACTTTTTTCCTGGGCTACAATTAGAAACTTCATTGTGATTTAATTAAAGGCAGCAGCATTTCGATTGCTGGGTCTTTTTTCCTCTGCCTGAGTTTGTTCTCTGAGACAGAAAGGATGGTAAGTCTCAGTTTTGCCTGGGGTGATGAGAAAGAACTTAGAGAGTGCACAGAGATGTTGCAGGTGGCGTCATTACCACCGGAGCATAACAGGTTGAGAAATAAGGACAACTACATCGTATGCTGCACAGTTTCAAGCCACTATTTATCTACAAATTGAGTAGGAATTTGAAATCATACAATTGGAAATGATATCATCCAAACATTTAGGTGCTGTATTGCTAGTTCCTGTAGGAAGTAACATGAAGATTGAGACCTGCATTATTCTCTTGACACGTGGAAAAATGAGCTGTAGAAAGAATTATGTGAGATTTCATTTAGCAGAAAAATTAAATCTCCTTCTATAGCTCTGCAAAATGACTTTGAAAAATGGTAGAACTAAAGCTATCAGGTATATTATGCCAAGGGATATTATGCTTGGTGTTTTTTTTTTTTTTATGGTTGTTTCTTACCATTCTACTGCAGCAGTTTCAACTCGTTTATTGCCTTAAGATACAAATATCAATTAAATTTTATCATTTATCTCTCATTTATTCTAAGCTATGATGGAGTCCAGAATCTTATAACAGCTCTAAGGAATAAGATAATTACAGTCACACGTGTGAGCATGATTGAATTTCCATTTAATTGGCTTTACGTGACATATATTTGTGCTTAGCTACTCTGGACCTGAATTGGTACAAAAGTTATCAGCTTCCATAACTAAGAGACCATCCATATTTTGCTCTGGTGGCATTTCAAGGACAAGTCATCACCTATCCTTTGTTTTTGTGTCAAATTTACCTTCCTTCTTTTGTCCCAAATACTGCTTGCTACAGGCAGAGCCAGATATCAGTCACCTCTGTTAATAAGAATTGTCCAAAGGTGTAATATTATGTAAAACATCTAAAATGTCTAAAATTCAATTAATTGAAAAACTGTATGATTTGGGGACTGAATGGGGATAAAATGCATGCAGCTGTTAGCTAGTTGAGGAGTCTTTTCTCTCACTGCTGTGTTGCTCATCCTGTTTTTTTTTTTTTAAAAAAAAGTATTTCTTTTGTCCAAGTTCTTACTGAACTAGGCTGTGACTGCCAGCACTTAGTAAAGTTTCACACCCCTTCTCTGCAGAATGGAGAGTTGTAGGCTGTGAAGGACGCTATGGACGGGGCTGTCGCAGGAAACGGAGCTGCTCAGCCATCAGAATAAACACTGGCTCCCTTTCATTTCACCAGAGCCTATCAGCACAATAATTTTCAAACATACTCTGTTAAATGCATTATTGTTGTTATTTTCATTGGCTGAAGTTTGTGATCTTGATATGTTCTCTTATGGCTTTTTTTAAATGCTGATTTATTTAAAACCACTTCACATGTATTTTTGAATAGACCCAGCATGTCTTCTGCAGCATACGTTGTCCTCATTGGAAACCAAGGCAACCAAGTCTGTGGCCTCAAGTCATACATCCATGAAGAGCCAAAGGCACACAGAGCTGAGTCATCCTAAAATTAAGTAGTCTTAGCATTTTGCCTCTCTGTGATCAACAACTGGATAATTCTATATTCAATTTCATCTGAAGCACTTCATAAATCTAAATAGCAATAAGTCAAAATATTAAAGGAAAACTTACCTGGAGCACTTACTTTCTGTCATAGATTTTCTGTCATAGATTTTCTGTCAATCTATGTAGAAAAAATTAACAACACCAATTTTATCAGCTGTCATAATTCTATTAATGTTCATTGTCTTTATATAGGTTTAAAATCTTCTACTTTGGATTTCTTGGCAATTGAGCTACTGAGATCTGCTTGGTAGGATGAGGGGTAACGGGTGTAAGTTGAAACACAGGAAGTTCCACCTCTGTATGAGGAAGAACAACTTTACTGTGAGGGTGACAGAGCCCTAGACGAAGCTGCCCTGGCTCCTCAGCCCTGTTGTATGTTCGTATGTTCTTTATTTTTGTCATTTGCATGGGAAAAAAAAAAAGTCCCTGCACGATGTGTTTTCTCCCCGCTGAGGAGTCCTGGCAGATGCAGTTGGGAAGTTATTAGCCAGATATTAGCAATAAAATTCAAATTATTACTTTTTCCCAGCAAGGAAATTTACTGTTGGAACAAATTACCAAGGAATATGTTTGATCCTAAGTTGTTTGAAGATATTGCTACTTTAGCTGTGATGTTGAGGCTTGATGTAGGAACTACTCTTACATTTCATGGTCTATACCATGCAGAACTCAGGGTTCATTTGATTAAGGCTACAGATAAAGTGATAGACTGAAGAAAAAATACAGCTAAATTCAAGCGGGAGTGGGAATTGCTCATACTGACTATTGCAAACATAAAGGGCTCTTGCATTAATGACCACCAGTGATGACTTGTCTACATGTAAAAGTGACTTGCTCTCATTATTCTGCTCTTGTTAAAGCAGCGGAGGCTCCACACCTGAGAGCAGCTGCACCTTGTGGACAGTGCTTATCCTCACATAGCTTATTCCTATTAGGAAGGAGAATAAGCAGTCAGGGGGAAGGTCATTGTTAGAGCACGGGGCAGACGCTTGCAGGTCCGACGTACAGTTTCTGTAGCACTAGTATGGTTTGTGTGAGCCTGCATGTCAGCCTCCTCTAGCAAGAAACCTCCTCAGAGTGTTAGTCTACAAGTTAGAAATGTAACAGTCAGTGATGCCAACTCAGTGGAAAAGTCAAGTTGAGGTTTTTACTAGAACCTGAATTACAGAAAATAAACTTCTGCAACTGGAAATTAATGAAGAGGTGCCACGGCTGCGCACTCACACCTTGAATGCACCTGTGTGTAAAGTACCTACTTTCTCCCCAGCAAGATCCTGCTCCAGGCTGTTTCTCCTTTCTGTTCATTGCCTGTACAGGAATCCCATTCCTGCCACCTGGTTGCTTTAAAAAAATGTGGAAGGCATTTCCTGACATGACTTCTAATTCCTGATAGCTGCAAAGCAACTGTTCCTGTTCCAGAAATATCTTTCCATTTCCCAAAATGGAGTTTTCAACTCCACTCTGCCAGGCTGCATGGAGCCCCCCTCAGAGGAAGGTTAAAGTTTAATTACATATCAGAAGGAAGGAGAAGCGGTGTGAGCTACAAGGAGTGGAAGCAGAGGGTAATTTCTGCTAGGGAGTGTGGTTGTCCCATTCAAAGCCCCTGGCTGGGGTGGCTGCAGGGCTGTGGCTGCAACAGGGATGTGCTCTGGCATCTCTCAGGAGCCCCTGTGCTGCTGCTACTGATTCCTTGTTTTCCAGTGTCAAGAATGGCTTCTAGAGCAAAACAGTGTTACAACTCTGTGATTATAAATACCAGAAATAGTTAATGAATCAGGAATGGGTTTTGTTGTATTTTGACAATAGGAGTGCTAATCTGCAGACTCTGGTTTTGCAAAGGTGTCACACTTGACAGGTGGATTAAAATGAGCCATCATTTAAGCAACATTGCTCCTTCTCTCCCTTCCCATACCAGCACAAAGGTGTGATTGCAGGTGGCTCCTGAAGTCTGCATTTTGGGTACTGCAAGGTGAGACCGAACCGAGGCATGAGTAAAGCGGTGACCAAGAAGAGACAAAGCATCACAGATGCAGAGTGCAGAAGGAAAAAGGTTTAGAAGTGCAAATAAACTAGTATTGCTTGGGTAACAAAGCCATGTAAAATATTGTCATTTGGATGTTAATTATATTCTGCTTTGGAAGCAAAGCTCTGAGCTTGGTTTTGAATTACTGTATGGTGTTGCCTAAATTGCCAGTGCACTTGTCAAGCAAAGTCTGCTGAAAATGCTCTTCTACAGATACTGGTCTGCTGATTTTTTTTTTCTTTTTCTCTGACCATATTGACTTTCCTTTAGAAAAAAAGTAAGAGTCTTTTTGATTTTGTTGTTGCTTGAATATGAAAAATTTATCTGAAACATTTTTTCAGTGAAAATACCTCTAATGGCTATAAGGTTATAATATCATGTAGCATACTATTGGCAATGATTGGGTAATGGTTGCAAAATGTTTTGAAGAACAGAGCTGCTAATAAGAGTTATGCAAACTAATCTCAAGGTAGTGTTTAATATTAATAACTTGATGTCATACATAATCTCTTCAGATCCCTTCCAAATATATTCTATTTTCTGCAGGCTCCTTTTCCTGTCATTACTTTCTGGCTGATCATATGTGGGAGTCTTTTCTACACTTGGGGCTAGGTAACTTCTCCTCTGCAGCCTCTTTGTGATACCACTTACTTCTCTCTGATTAAATGAAGAAAAAATGTATTACTAAGAAGTATGCCACCTCTGACAGTGCGGAAGAAAAACCTGTTGTCATAGTCTTAAAATACGTGGTGTAAAACAAGTGAGAAAATAATACAAACAGAAGCTAAAACTTTGGACTCCTCTATGCCTCCAGCATGCACATAACTGGAATATTCAAAATACAAATAGAAATTCTGAGACTTTATGCCACCTTTAAAATATAAAGTGTAAATGCGTACTAAAAAGCAAGCTAATAATAAATGCTAAGCAAGCATGGTACTTTTAATAGGAAGTCAGTCACCTGCAAATAGTGTGTCTATAGATGTGGACGTACGTCCTTATTGCCTCTCTGGCGTGAGTTGCCATGAATGAACATTTGACTCATTGAGTTTAGTGTTGCTTGGTACATAGGTTTTCAATCAGCACATATATAGTGAATAATAGAACAGTTACCAATATTTATTTCTGGATGCTGAAAGTTGGTTTTGCTTCAATAATTTATGAAAATGAATCACACTTTCTGCATCAGCTTTGGGAATATCTGCAGCATGCATCAACTCAGAAAGGTCACACTGAGAATCTTTGTCTGATTGCTTTATAGCAACTTCCTTCCACAGTATTAAAAGAAAAAGCCTCTGCTCAGTATATTCTGCCCAATTATATAGATGAACATATTCAGATGGGTATAAGAATGACCTCTGTGTGTGTGTGTGTGTGTGTGTGTGAAGTTTTTGTTTTCACTGTGATCTCATAGGTCCTGCTTAGAGGCTTTCTGTCCTTATTTGACCAGTGTCGCAGTCGTGGCGGCCAAAAACACAAACAACTGGGGTAGATGCAACGCAAACTACGCTTTATTATTTTTTAGGTACCTTATTTATACCCAGCTCTCCTCGTCGTGGCTGCTGCTTATTGGTGAGGGCTACAAAGAACAGTAGCTAGTAACAGATTTATGATTGGATGATTCTTAGCTTGGCCAGTTTCTGCTCCGTGGCCAAACCTCCTTAAACTTGTTAATAACTGTCTGCTCTCTCCGTGTGAACTCCCTATCTCATAGATACATTCTAATCTTTTCAAGGTTAACATTCTCTGCTAAGGGAGCCAGGGATTTCACAGACCAGCTGCAATCCCTGACAATTCCCCCTTTTTGTATTTGTGCTACAAAAATGGCACTAACGGTTTACTGCAGGGCCCTTTGCAGCAGACCGATCAAACAAGGTACCATTAATAACACAACTACAATAATTACCAAAATCAGCAAATCTGTTTTCACTAGGAAGGATGAGGAGGGCAGCGACTGCAACACAGGTTGCACACACCGTGCTGGAACCCATCGCGGTCCACTTTCTGTGGAGACACAAGCATATCCCCTTCCCCAAGTTATGAGCTCATGTGGCCCAGACGATTGGCCAGTAACCAGATCACGACCTTTTACCGGTACCCGCTGTGGTACCTTTTCTGTTGTAGTCAAAGAGGAAAAATGCGAAAAAAATGGGTGAAAGAGTAGAGTTGTTAGGGAAGGAAAGAAAGTTAAGCACATATACAGCTTTATCTATTCTTGCCTGTGGGGACTCCCCCTGCATTCCCCCTTTTTGTTTTTGCACGAGGCGCTTCAGAGTGCCATGTAAACGTTCAAAAATGGCTTGGCCTGTAGGGGAATGGGGAATCCCAGTCGTGCTGAACACCCCATTGATTTAGAAAACTCTGCACCTGCTGGCTCAGAATGGTTTATAGGTAATACAGTAAAAGCAAGTTTTTCCCTATCCTCGGGTGCTAATGGAATGGTAAAGAAACAGTCCTTCAGGTCTATTACCACAATATCCCAGTCCATAGGGATCATTGAGGGTACAGGAAGGCCGGGCTGTAAAGCTCCCATGGTGGCCATGGCAGCATTTACCTGTCGTAGGTCATGTAAAAGTCGCCATTTGCCAGATTTCTTCTTAATCACAAATACAGGGGTATTCCAAGGACTGTGAGAGGGTCCAATGTGCCCAGTCACAAGCTGTTCTGACACCAATTCTTGCAGGGCTTGCAACTTTTCCTCTGCTAGGGGCCACTGATCCACCCACACAGGCCTGTCAGTTAACCAGGTTAAAGCAAGTGTGGGTCGACAAACACCCTGCAACACAGTGGCCCCCGTCAAAAAATCTGTCGTAATCCTAACGCCCCATTGTCCTAAACAATCTCTTCCCCACAAGTTCAGGTGCAGAGGTTATGTATGGTTTGATTGTTGCTATTTGCCCTTCAGGATTGGTGATCAGCACAGGTACAAGAGACATGCCCCCTTGAGTGGATCCCCCCAGCCCTACTACACCCATCCCAGTGTTCACAATGGGCCAAGACGACGGCCAGGAATGTTGAGAGATAATAGTCACATCAGCCCCAGTGTCCAACAAACCCGTAATCTTCAACGCTGATGGTGAATAGCCTTTGTTGGAGACAGTACACGTCATTTGTGGCCTCTGCGCTGATACAGTTTGCGACCAGAAAACTTGAGGTGGACCTGTAGAACCAAAGGCTCCTTTTCGTCGTTCCTTAAGTTCTGTGTGAGGAACACAACTCAAAAAAGGCACAAGTTGAGCAACACGGGTACCTTTGGGAATGGTTACTGGGGGATAGGGAGTAGACATCATAGCACAAATTTGCCCAGTATAATCTGAATCAATAACACCTACATGAACAATTAGTCCACTCAAAATACTGCTAGACCGTCCAATTAATAATGCACTGAGTCCTTGACCTATAGGCCCCTTCGCATCCACAGGCACTTTAACAATATCCGTAGTTGACAGAGTTACTGTGTCGGCGGTGGATACATCCATGCCTGCTGATCCACGGGTTTTCCCTGTGAGATGGTCGCAGAGGGATAAGCCATCGGAGGTGCTCTCATGCATGGAATTGCTGTGTGAGGTACCTGTGTCCCCGCGCGCCGCCTCGCGCTTGCTTCCTCGTTTCACGTCAAAGAATAGCCATTAATATGGAATTTAGATCGACGGTGTCTGGCAAAATGCCCTATCCTACTGCATCGATTGCAAGTATTGTCCACAGGCTTGGCAAAATGCCCTGCCGCTTTGCCTTTTCGCTTAGCAGCTGCACTCTGAAACGGGCAAGCAGCCTTGATATGCCGCTCCTGACCGCACCCAAAGTACTTGGGATTGGGATGAAGAACTGCAGCTAGAGCAGTCATTTTATGTGTTATTGTTCCCACTCTTGAGCAAGCTGTTACCATATCAGGAATAGTTGGGTTACCTGGCATTGCTTCAATTATTTTCTGACAATCTTCATTAGCATTATCTTTAGCTAGCTGAGTGCACAGTCTCTCTCTCAAGTCATCATCCCCTACTTGTTTTTCTAATGCTGTAGCAATCTGTTCAACAAATTGTAAGAATGACTCTTTAACCCCTTGCTTGATTGTTGTATATTTAGGACGGGGCGAGGCCAGCTCCATGGTTCATGTCAGAGCTGACATACCTAAATGTTGTGCCTGTGCAAGAATACTAGGGTCCCACTGAGCCTGAAGATCAGGGTTAGCAAAAAGACCCGTTCCCATCAAAGCGTCAACGCCAACTCCCTGCCGCGGATCTCCTTGCGGCAATCACATGTTGTCTAGTGCAGCCCGCTCAGCTAATCTCCTCCAGTGTTCCATAAACACTTGATTTTCTACAGGCTGGAACAAAATCTGAGCAAGATGGGTTATATCATACGGGGCTAAAAGATCCGCATTAATAATTCGGATCAGCCGCATTACCTCTGAAGAGTTAATATCATATTTTGATGTACATGTCTGCAGGTCTTGCACTACTTTCCAGGCAATGGTGCTATGTTCATCCCTTCTTCCAGACTTAGGGGCCACCTTAAACACAGGAAAAGCTTCCAAACCACAGCCGACAACTTGAGTGGAGGCCTCTGAGGGGCAACCAATCTTATCTAACAAATCCCATTGCCCCATTTCGGCTGCCTTTTTTCTAACCTGATCCCAGAATTTGCCAGGCTGCCACAGCAACACAGTCACCGTGACGGGGGGGAGAGTCCAGGGTTCAGCTGCTAATCTCAAGGTCCGACATTGAGAACTCCCTATAGTCTCTTTCACAGAAGGACGAACAGCAGAAACCGCCTCCTCCTCCTCATCCGAGGAGTCTTGGGGGAGGGGGGGTGGGAAACATTTTTTACTGCGGATTTCTTCATCATTTTCCTTCTCCCCCTCTCCAGGAGGAGCAGAGGGAAGCCCAGGTTTATTCAAAGCCTTCCACTCGGCCAACTGCTGCGCAGGTGTCTTATAGAGGGGGGGCAAAAACTCACTGGGAGACTTCCCCCGTCGCCGCATCTTAACCAGCTCATCAGGCGAGGGGTACTTATGACTCGAGTTGGTTTCATGTTTCAACGACCCAGAGGCGCCCGTGGAGCACTGCAAAGCGTCCATTTGCTCCGTAACAGACTCTATAGGAGAAGGATGCTTCTCCTGGTCCTCTCTGTCTTCCCCCAATAGAGGGGTACATTCTGGCATCACAGGAATGCTCTCCTGGTTGTGCTCCGCTGCCCAATCCTCCAAAGTGTCCTGCAGCAGTCGCCAAGTAGTAGGTAAACCCTCTACCGCTTTAGAGCCTCTAGAAAGGGCATCCCACAGCTTATCACCGACCTTCTGCCAAGCGCTCACACTAAATGCAACAGCTGAAGTGGCTTCAAACCCCTGTCCTCGGCACCAGAGCAACAGGCGGCGTAACTCATAGTCAGTAACTTTAATACCTCTCTGAGCAAGTAAGGTCTTCCATGTAGATAAAACTAGGGCTTCCTGCTTTGTCAGGTTTTGCCCCATATCTGTGTATTTCCGCTCTCTGCAGCACACCTTTGAGAGGTGTCAGTCCCGTTCGCACCTTCGAGAGGTGACAGTCCCGTTCGCACCTTCGAGAGGTGTCAATCCCATTCCCGGCGGCTCACCTTCACAAGGAGTCAAATCACAGGTCCGGACCACGCAGCTTCCCTGCTGCTCTCAAGTTCCGCCAGGCTCGGCCACCACCGCCAGTCGCCAGGCGGTCCACTTATTATCACGTCGGGGTCACCAGTTGTCGCAGTCGTAGCGGCCAAAAACACAAACAACTGGGGTAGATGCAACGCAAACTACGCTTTATTATTTTTTAGGTACCTTATTTATACCCAGCTCTCCTCGTCGTGGCTGCTGCTTATTGGTGAGGGCTACAAAGGACAGTAGCTAGTAACAGATTTATGATTGGATGATTCTTAGCTTGGCCAGTTTCTGCTCCGTGGCCAAACCTCCTTAAACTTGTTAATAACTGTCTGCTGTCTTCGTGTGAACTCCCTATCTCATAGATACATTCTAATCTTTTCAAGGTTAACATTCTCTGCTAAGGGAGCCAGGGATTTCACAGACCAGATGCAATCCCTGACAGACCAGTTTGATTATTTTGTGTTTCTTTCCTTTCTAGCCTACCTAATTGTCTTGCAAAGACCAAGAAATCCACAGAGCTGCTATTCTTGGGCTGCTTGTGAGGACAGAGCAGTTGAGCAGCAGACTTTTAATACAGCTGGACGTGGCTAGAATAAACACTATTTTATGCTTCAGAATCTGGGACAACCAGAAGTCAGATCATTAGCTCTCTCGTGGAATGCAAGTAAGGCAGCAAATGCATTAAATCTGCCTACAACCGTTAATACGGCACAGGCAGATTCTAAAGATTTCCTTTAGAGAACTAACAAAGTTCTGGTCAAAATAATTTCCTAATAACAATTTGTTCAGCTTACTCATATACACGTGCTTGTAAAAGTCATCTGTATTTTTATGCGCTAAGAGGTGCAATGAGGAATTGCTCATTGCTTGAGGAAGCCAGTCTGTTCCTCTACAGATGTGCATTGCAATGACAAGGGGTTTGTCACTCACCTGGCTGTAAGGCAAGTACCTTATATTCCTCTAGAAGGCTTTCTTTGCCTCTGGGGTTGGTAGTAAGAACAAATTTACAGATGGCAAAAAGGAAGTTGGGGAAAGAAGTATGAATTTATCCAACATACTGGAGGTTCTGAAACATTATTCTGTACAGCTTCTAATGGTTGTAATGGAGTACATCATTAAAACCTGTTCTTTTCCAGTGTGGAAGAGAAGGAATGTTTAGTGCTCTGGAACAATGAGGAGCAGTTTAGGACAGATAATAATTTAGAGAAATAACAGTACTGTGCTTCAGACCTTTTTTTTTTTTTTTTTTTTTTTCCATAGGAGTGTCTCAGCATGAAGAAAGTCAATGCTGTTAGTACAGAAAAAGTAGGGAGCTTTTTCCAGAACCAGGGGTTCTGAATCACTCTGATTTAGAACACCAAAGCATTTCATTTGGACCAAAACTTACTCTTTCTTTCCAGTATAGATTGATACTCTATGATTCTCATATGATTCTATGATTCTATGATACTCAAATAGGCCTTATTTGCTATTAGAGTCACAGCTTCACATTTAGAAATGCTGTCAGGTAAGAGTTATCGTTTAATTGTAATCCCTTTATTAGGCCTAAGTATAGTAGTTAGGATAATATAGGGATTCATATATGATAACCATTAAAGGTAGAATAGGTTAAGAGTAGAAGTAGATTAACATATGTAAGTAAATATTACGGGAGCCTAAGTCAACTTAATCTTGGGCTAACAAGTATCAAATGATCAGAAAATGTCAGAGGAAAAAGAAAGTCCTGAGCTGGGGCTTTTTACAGACAAATAGCTACCAAGTAGCTAGCAGTCATAATTTTTATCTTACTAAGATGATGTGATCTAACGCAGTTATATATTATTAAGATAATAAATAACTGGTCTGAACTCTTGATTGTGTTCCTGTGAATGCTGTGATTATGTTTGCAAATATGCAAACCCTTGGAAAGGCTTCGGTAAATTTAATAAGATTACTGCCCAATGAGGGAATTTCCTTATTAATACTTGAGATTTTAAAGGTCTATATGCCTTCCTTTTACATTTGTTATATTCATTCTGTATTCACATAGCCATCACTTGCTTACCACTGTAGAAATCCATTCATTGTGTAACATCCATATTTGGGTAGATTCCTTGAGCTCTTGGGATTGCTCAGATAATGTCTGTGGTCAGCGCTGCTTTTTCTCTTGTAAGAAACAGTATGCCTAGAAATCTTGAACTGCAATACAGGGATCTCTTTCAAATTAATATGCATTCTACTGAATGGACTTTTTATTGCTTAATGAAATGTTTGCTTTGTGGTTGTGGACCCTCGTGCAGCAAGGTTGCTGGTTAGTGGCTGTGAGCCCGTCCAATACAGCCCTGTAGTGCAGGCAGCAATGTTTGTCGCAGGCCCAAGAAGCGACGCAACTGAGGTGAAAATGATTTTTGAAAAACTTGCTGCTTCGAGTGCAAGCCAGGTGATACATATGAACGGTAAGGAGAAGTGACAAATATCAGAAAGATCTGATTTCTGATTTGTGTTTTGTGCATAGAGTTCCTGTGAGTTTCATGTGAGGAGGAAGCTGACACAGTCTCCAGGGCACTTTGTGTAGTTGGAAGCTGCAAGCAGGAGAGTTTGCGGTAAGAAAGAAAACTAAAATACAGTCCGTTGACTGACTTCTATAGCAGCAATAGAATAAATGCATCACAGAGCAGAAGTTTACTGACTTACAAAGCCTAATGTTCCACTTCACTTTTCATATCAGACAGCTCTTGTATGAGAATCTATTAGAAAAACTCCCTGAAAGACAATGTGTCATATTATTGTACAGGTCACTTGAGAAAAAGGAATTTACCATATCTTTCTGAGAGACATGGTAATAGCCTGAAAGTATTCTTGAAAGACTGCTTTAGGCTTGGCCTTACTGTGGAGAAGAATGGTGAAGGTCACTATTTTCTCGGGGTTGGAATAACGATTTTTATTATTTTGTTGATGGTTTGTGAGGTCTCCAGGAGGAGATTTGGTACTTAAATCTCATTTAGTAGTCTCTTCAGATAGTGACCTTCAAAACAGTGAGTCAATCAGTGAGAGAAGTGATTCATAAATATGGTCTTCCTTTTAACAAAATCACTGCCTCTGCTTTTGTGAGTGACAGTGCTTCATAAGGGACAAAAAAGTGGGCTCGAGCACTCAAGGCAGTGTTTCTGAATAGTGAATATAAGTGACTTGCACAAAGCCCCTGCACAGATGATGGCTTGTAACTAGGAAGCTTGTGTCAAACATCATAAAAGTTCTTGTCACAGCAGCTTCCTTACCAAAGGAATCAGAGATGTGAAGTTGTCTTGCACTTTTACACTTTGCCAGGCCTGCTACCTGCAAGTACAGAGTAACCCACTCTCCGCATCTCCTGCAGGTTTCTGTGTAGTCATAGGCTGTCCCTTAAGCAAAGCATAACAATTGTAACCATAAGGACAAAATTATAATTTATATAAAGCTGAGTATTGATCTCAACTTCTCTTAACTCTGTAGTCTCTGTAAATTACATTTAGGGCTTTCTTCATACTCCTGTGAGAGAAAGATATGGGAAAGGTACAGAATCTTTAATGAGCACAGGTACTAACATCTTGGATTTTCTCACCTCTGCAACTCTGCTGCATCTTCTTTAGAATAGCTTTGACTTGCAAAGAAATGGTACAATCTACTGAATTCATGATCACATCATTGTAATACTTGGTTATTCCTGGGACATTTTTGGATCAAATACTGATACAGTACAGTACTGCACTGTACAGTGCAAGACTCACAGTCCAGGGTGTAGTGATTTCAGGAGAGAGAAACCTGTGCAGGCCCCCTCAGTCAGTGGGAAAATCAGAGGTGCACTGGGCATTTTGCGTAGGCAACGTGGAGTGACTGCAGCCCTGGAAGCTGGGAGCAATATGTGATCCTTGCTGCTCAATTGCATTAGCTACTTTATGAACAGACATTAAGGTCCTGATTTTAATATCTATTTGTTTCATGCAAAAGCTATTAAAATATTGCTTAGACCATTTTCAGGACACTTTTGTTTGCATAGATAACTACTGGCCTAGGAAAATCTTCCAATTCTGCATAATCCAACCCACAGTAATTAGGACTTCCAACAAATGAAACAGTTCATCATCCTGCTAGGACAGAGGTATCAAAGATACTATTAATTTAATTAAAATTATGTTAAAATTAGAATAGGGTGCTGTAATATGGGCCAGAAAGTCGCACACATTTATAATCACTAAGATTTCTGTCAAATGACCCAAGAATTTAATTCTATAATTTTGTAACAAGTCCTCTCCTCTTTCCCAATCCAGAAACCCATTCACCAGTTGAGCATGAATGGTATTTCACATTTTTCACAGAGACAGCTGTTACAGGCAATCTGGTGTCCTGTTGCCAGTAATTGTCTAGTAGTAAGTGACATGTTGGATGAAGAATCAAATAGAAAAGGCATGATCGGTGGTGAGAGTAAAAACATCACAGAAGGGGTTGCCCTGTTCAGCTTAACCATGACCCATTAACATTTACCCATTAAAAGCTACTCAGAGGATGTAAGTTAAGGCTGTGCTTAAATGAGTAAGCAAGGGGAGGGTATAGTGTATGGTTAAGAAATTACTGAGATTCAAGCAAGCTAATATCTGCAAGAAAAAGGATTCAAAGCTCATAAGCGAGTTGTTTTGGGCTAGAACATACAGGTCAAAGGTAGCAAAGTAATAGCAAAACTGGTAACAGAAATTGGATAGAGATAGGATAAAGCTGTAGAAAAGGGCAAAGTTATTTGAGTTGCATGTACATAAGCAATATGTGAGAGAGTGATTGATGCTTCTAGAAATTGAGGAAGTCCAGTTTTCCACTATGCAATTGGAGTTATACAGGATTTTCATAAATAAATTGGTCTCCAGTAGCTTATGGCTTTGTTTCCTACAGCCTTTAATGGTGAGTCCTGTTTGTTGCCACCCAGAAATGCAATTTGCTGGCAAAGGTTCCCTTGGTTGTGTTGCAGACACCTGTCCTTGCTTGTGCACAGTGCAACCCAAAGATTGTTCCAGGGCTGTGTGTTTCAATTCATTGCTGTTCCCCAGGGAAAATGACTCAGACTATGTAGGTTGCTAGAGAATATCATGAGACCAGAACTTACGTGTGTAAATTCATACACAAAAATCCTCTAGGATTTTCCATGAAATGGTTTTGCTGAATGGTGGGTGAAAGAATCCTATAGAATAAGTAGCAGAAAATCCTGCTTCAGAATTTAAAGACCTTTTTATTTATAATATCTATAAAAATGTTACCCTTTACTAGGATGGAATGTTGGTTTTAGGAAAAAAAAAAGTTCTCCATGTTTGTTTTTTTCTCTTATGATCAGAACAACACTACTTTCCTTAACTGTGTTTTATACCTGCTTTACTTGTCAAATTTGGCTCTAAATAAATAGAATATGCTGTATGGGCTCCAGAAGAAGAACAGGACCAGGGAAGACAGGAAAGGAGGTTTCAATGTTAAGGATGCTGTCCTCTGGAGGGATGCAACTGGCTCCATCTCTGGATCTTCATCAAGAAGTGCCAAGGTGGTGCAGTTCTGGCAGAGCCCAGAGGAGAGCTGTGTGGAGAGTAGATTAGACACTGCAAACCTGCAGAGCAGAGCAGCTGCCTTTGCATATACCCCATGGAACTAATTTCAGGTTGCTCAGCTGCTTTAATGAGCTGCTGATTACTCACATCTTCAGATACTGGGTTTTTGATTTTCTAAATGGATGAAGGTGCTCAAAAGTACATCAGCAAGAGCTGTAGTATTGCAGGATTTAGCCTTCTGTTCTCCTTGTGTGTTTTTAGTAGTGCTTGTCTTTTCAGAGGAGTTTGTTTTTTGCCTTGGAGCCAGCTGCAATAACTGACACTGTGTTACCAGGTGAATAGTGTTCTTTGAAGAAATTAGCATAGACAGTAAAATAGAAAAAAAGGAAGCAAAGGAGCTTTGTTCTGAACTTCAGAAGTTATTCTCATTGCATGTATTATACACATGGGAATATGGTAAAAAAAATTATATGATGGATAGGAAAATCACAGAAGGTTTTAAGCCTGTGTTGCTAGGAGTGCTTCTCTCCTTTTCAGCTGTATGAATGATACCAAAAAGACTTGAGGGCAATGAAGAGACCCTGACTTGATCATAGAATCATTATGGTTAGAAAAGACCTTCAAGATCAAGTCTAACTGCAAACCCATGACCACCCTGCCATCTAATCCATGTCCCTAAGTGCCTCATCTACACCTTTCTTGAACACTGCCAGGAACAGTGTCTCCACCACTTCCCTGGGCAGACTGTTCCAATGCTTCACCACTCTTTCCATGTAGAAATTATTCCTAATATCTAACCTGAGCCTCCCCTGGCACTACTTGAGGCCATTTCCTCCTGTCCACAGGATGCTGTGGAGCCAAGGGCATAGGATATGGTCATAAATAGCTCATTTTGAAGTCATTTTGATGATTGAAAACCATATTCTTTGGCCTATGAAGGCAGTGGTGCTGCTCCAGAGTTGTCTGTGACAGGGTCACAGACTGCATGCTAAGTGAAAGGCTACTCAAGTCCCTGGATAAGCTCCCAAAGGACTTCCCCAAGGCAAAGTCCTGACCCCTGGGGCAGTTTTATTCCTCACCCCAGCTGACTGTTGACTTTGGCTTGCCCTATTCTCTTGGACACAGATCAGCAAGAAGTTGACTCCACAAAGATGTAGTATCTTCCCTGTTGCTTTGCAGAACTTCCTTTCACTTTGCTCCAGCTCTGTATCACGCAAGGCTGGATAAGTGGCTAAAACCCATGGTAAGAGGTAAGGATGGGAGTTTGTATTGCGGTCTGAGAAGGAAGAATTAATATAAATGTCAAGTATGTTTTCAAAGAAATGCCACAACAGAAAAAACTTTTGCTCTTTCAGAATTAACAGCCTTCTGAGAAACAAGAGTTTGCATAGGCTTATGTTTTTTTGCGAGGATGCTCTCAAACAGTGAAGCAGCCTGATAGGTTCCTGATGGAGGAAATATGGCTGTGACCATGAGGACTGTCCTGTGTAACAACAGGCCTCTCCTTTTTTTCTTATAATACTTGTTGGCAGTTTTGCCTCTATGTTAAAGAGACTACTCTCTGAGGAATCCTACTAGGAAAGGAGCTCTAACAGTTTTGGAGAAAACAGAAAATTCTCTGTTTCAGAGAATAGTCTGATAAATGTCTGTGTGGCAGGAAGTCCTGTGCTGCTTGCTGGACTCCAGTACTTGGCAAGTTGTCACTGGTGCATGGTGAGCAGTGTATGAGAGGCTGCTCTGTGTTGACTGCTATAAGGAGATCTTAGGATATCTGTTCCAGCTAACATTGGTTTCCCGCTAACATTTTTGCTGCAGGACTTTGCATACAGTCACCTCACTGGAGATGAATTTAGTCTTGCAGCCTCTGGTAGGTCACTGTACCAGAGAGAACAAACACAATATCTCTGTGTAAGTGTATATACATGTGTGTGAATATGTCTGTATATATATATATATATATTTACATGTATAAATACACACTTGTATGCATACACAGACATAAAATATATATTCTAAATGAAAAGGTTTGTATTTGCTCTGCTGATTTAGAGGTCATTGTGTTGATTTTACCTTTCAAAACACATTACAAACAGCACATGCAATTTGTGGTCTTCTCTTTGGTCTCTGCTGAAGGCATGTCTTATTTCTATCTATCCTTAGGTAGACCCTTTCATGAGCATAAAATGCATATTAATGACACCATCTGGCCAAGTTCCTATTTTGGCCATGAGACACTTTGTGGTAGGTTGCTCATATATGAATAAACTTCTCCTTTCCAGTCTTGCTTTAGGACATAGCCTACATTTGATCTTTGGGATGTCCTTCTGATATCTCTAGAGTTTTCAATGGGAATTTTGAAATCTTGTTTTTAAAAAATAAGAACAAGGGGTATAAATTTAGGAATGTTTGAACTGAATTTGGTCAAATTACCCTGACTGTAATAGCAGAGTTTGGCTCAGTCGCTAGCCGGAGCATGTCACTTCATGCCCTTCTGGGTTGTTCCAGGTCACAGTACCTTGGCACAGCTGCGTACAGGCAGCCCAGATAAAAGGGAGAACTTGGTGCTTTTGCTGCTCCTATATCCACCTCTTCAAGGATTCCAAAATATCCAGGTGCTGGGGATATTAAGGGAAATACCATAGGAAATGCTGAGAGGCTTTCTGACAACTGGGAGATCAGCATTCAGAATTTGTTCCTCTGTCTTCCTTTTGCTGGTCCTGCATGACCCATATCCACAAAGCCCCGTGCCCGTGCTCCTTTTTACTTTTCTCTTCTCTTACATGTCAGAAATACTCAACTATTTCTTCCCTTTCTTTCTTCACATCTGCTTTCCCTGTGCCTCAGTTTCCTGGAACCTCCTTCCCTGTGTCTTTAAATCCCATATAACATTTCTGTGACACTCCAATCATCTCCTCAGACAATAAAAGTAAATCTGTCAGAACCTTCAAAAGGTTGTAATTACCTGGCAAAACATCTATAAACTCTTGTTGCTATGACTGTATCCTCTTTTCCTGGCAAATGTGTTCCTGCCACAGTGTTTGTTGTTGCCACTTGTCCAGTAACAGTTTAATGTGTGGCCCTGTGGGTCTTGTGGACGTGAGAGGGCTTTACTTGTGAATTAGCTCAAGAGAAACTAGTGATTCGGAATGTATTTTACATCAAAGCAAATCTTCAATAGCTCTTTTCACTTTAGAGGATCTGCTCTGTTTTCATGCTACTATAAGAAATTGGCCAAAAGAAAGTAATTCTATGGACAAGGACTGCTTAAAAAATAAGGAGCACCAAATGCAGCTGTTGGATTGTTAGCTCTTTCATGCAAGGACCATATGGCTATATAGAAAAACACCTTGGAAATACATACTAAATTCCTGGGAAAATTCATCATCTCCTGATGTATGCAAGAGTGTGAAAATCACAAAACATTCTTTCCAGTGCTTTGAAGGAATTTATGTTCAGAGTGTGCTTGTGGGTATGTATGCGTAGTAGGAATATTGAAAACTAATGCGAATCAAGTAGAAAGTGATTATAATGTTATCTGATTATAATGTTATATGAGAAAATGCAGGAGGAAAAAATCGATAGATTAGATTATTGCTGAGAGTATTTGTAGCTTATTTCCTATTAAAAGCTCAGGATGTGTGTTTGACATAACATGAAACTTAAGCCTTTTGTGTGAATGTGAATAGTTCTGTCTGTGGACATGTAACTACAGGTTGCAATCGATCAGAAATGAGTAAAGCAGACAAATTGTTTTCCAGTCAAATGTTTCATGAACTTGTCTGCAAATTCCACATAAGAACTAACCTTTCTGTGAAGTCCTTTGAGACATGTAGATAAAAAGGATCACAACCCTTATCAAGGATTTTGAACTCCTGTCTTGGCGCATTGCTGATGATAGAATTTATGCTGTCTGTTTGCAATACCCAGGAGGGTACTGGATCCAGTCATGATAGAATTTTAGGATGTATAGATTTTCAGCCTCAAGAACTTGCATATCTGTCTGCCTGACTACATAGTCATAAACTTCTAAAATGCTTTTCAACTTTTTACCAGGATCAAAGTTCATTATTATTCTCAGGCAATTGTCAGCAGGGAAAGTATTAATTGTTTACAACATTTTGAATATACCACACATTTTATTAAGGGCTGCAATTGCAGTGGTTTCTATGCTCAAAGGCATTTGCATTTAGCTGCCTCCCTGAGGCCCTGTCTGACTTCTTTAGAAAGCCATCGTATTAACATTAATTTGTGAAAGGAACAAGCGTAACAAGATCCTTCTCACTCAATGGCTTTAGTCAGCGGACTGCCGTTAAGGCAAGCAGAAAGCATCTGCTGAATGTGACTCTTTGTTGACAGGGCTGCTTGTTTGCAGACATTCTGATTTGTGTTTACCCTGGTTTTGTACAGGCAGGTGGAAAGCACAAGGCAGGTGGATTTCCACAAGGCAGGTGGAATTCAGCCAGAAAGGAGAGTGAGGATTTTTGGTGTTTCAGCCTGTGTCTCTGTGCATTCACACTGACAGAATTAAGTCAGGTGAAGAAGGACTACAACACTGGAATCTCATGCTCTGTAGCACTACCTGCATCGCTGACCAGGGTGCATGAGAAAATAGTGCTAGCTGTTGCAAAAGGGGAAGAAAGCAATGGCTCCAGGTAGCAAATTGGCGTGGCCTCCTTTTTGTCTACCCCAGATCACTGGGAAGCTGGGCTGGTGGTGCTGCTTCTGCTGAGAAGGACTGGAGTGTACAGAGCTTCCTGTTTCCCAGTGACAACACCCCTTTCTTCTCCCACAGCTAATGGTAAAGGTGTCTTGGTCAAGCAGATTAAATTCCGCCTTGGGATCAAACAGAAAATCTCTTCTGGGTCCTGGTCACGTTAAACCAAAATGCGTTTGGTGGTGCTTCTGTACGAATTCATGGTACATACATGGTGTGAACATGGTATCTGCTGACAACCAGGAGCAAAAGGAACTGATGAGAGACAATCGTCTGGTTCATTTTTGTTGACAGAAATGCTCTGGATGCAAAATAGTTCCCATTCAGATCATGTATAAGTAACCTTATCTTATTGCCCTCAAATGAGAGCTGCAGGCTCTATAACACGCAGTAGACTGATACATCATCATAGCTTGCTTTTTAGGATCTACAAATACATGTGAAGCTTCTCATCAGGTCACACACTTGATGAGGCATGATGCACCTAATGAGATCACATACAGATTTTGTTATGTCATACCCTAATACCTGGTAGATCTCAAGAGGGTTTCACCTTCTCTAACTCTGCATTTCTCTTTTATTATTACTTTTCTTACAGTAATGCAAGACAGGAAAGCATCAGGCTTGGCTTGATTCTCAGTATTTTCTGCTCTGTACCCTGAGCTCTTCATTGATACCATTGTATTGTGGTCTGATGTGTGACCTATTTTTCCAATGAAAAAGGCAACACCTGCTGTTATGTGTGTTTTCACAGAAATGTTGGTAATGAGAATGATGTTCTATGAATGATACTGCATTGCTGTTTGGTTTTTGAATTTCCTGTTCACTGTTGAGTGAAGTGGTAGCATATCTTGTAACTGAGGTACTGGCAAATGGGTGCAGAAGAGATGAGAACAGAATGCAGTTAGAACATGTGAAGATCAAAAATTGCAGGTGTTTTTTCTTAGTAATTAGTGAAGCCAGTTTCTGTGACTACAAAAGCCACAATGCTAGGTTACATTAAAAGGCTTCTCACAGTATAAAACACTCAGAATTGCTTCTGGAGGTCTCTCCTTTGACTTGCCAGAGAGTCTAATGCTTCTAACTTAGGCAGCACTGTTTTCAACCAAAAATTAAATGGTCTGGTTGTTTTCCTGGCTTCTACCTCAGCCTGGCTGGGAGCCAGTCATACGTGCTATAAT
The DNA here is from genome assembly GCF_059628265.1 of Tinamus guttatus. Classification (NCBI taxonomy): domain Eukaryota; kingdom Metazoa; phylum Chordata; class Aves; order Tinamiformes; family Tinamidae; genus Tinamus; species Tinamus guttatus. Next base: position 308,000 of record NW_028289001.1, on the reverse strand, counting down.
GAACCTACGTGTAGGACACAGTTCTCATGGATCTGCATGAGTGCCCATGAATATGGTTGGATGTTTGTAAATTTGAGCCCTCCAGACCCCAGTGTAAGGCCCTACAGTGCCTAGCAAGAGAAGGACTCCAGAAGTACGTGACAAATGACCCTGCAGGGATCAGGCAACTGACGGCAGGGATCCTCCAAACTCCACCACCCGTCACAATCTCTTGGAGGTTTCCCGGAGTTTTCCTAGGTACCAGCTCAACCATATGGCCATGTGCAGGGGGAAGTGTAAAAATGCCCCACACCTTCCCTACATCACTGCTAAGGCTGTGGGCAAATGTGAGCATTAGACACCACATGACTTTATTAGGGAGTACCATTCACCAAGCAAGTTTCAAGTTTCTGCAGCAACACATACAGACTAAACCAACACGAACCTTCCCCTATCCACTCTCCATTTATCCCTTCTGGAGAAAGCCAGATGTGTATCTCTCCCCGAGGGTAGCAATGTTGAAAGGAAAGTAGATGCTCGGGACTCCCTTGGAGAGGCATTTTTGGCACAGCAGGGCTGCTGTGCGCACGCAGAGCACAGCAGTGCTGTTTTCCTCCATTTCTTTCCTTGTTGAGGTCTGGTGATGCCACTTGGACTACCTGAGGGTGGTGAGATGTTGGAGTTGCTGCCGCATGTGGGCAAGATCAGAATTAAGCCTGCCGCATCTCAGCTGGTTTATCCCTTCATTTGATCAGCCCTGCTTTCCTCGGCCGCACTTGGAGGCTGACACAGTTTCGCTGACTGAGATGTGACGGGAGGTTTGGCTGGGAAGGAAGAGCTGCTCTGGAGTCTCCTCAGCCGCCCCTCTGGTGGCTGCTGCTCTGCCCGGCGTGAGGCCCCATGGGGTGGTCGGCTTGCAGCACACATCGGCCACACAGCTCTTGAGGTTACGCAGGGCCACAGCAGACAGGCAGGACAGCCAAAATCAAGTCTGTTGGGGGTTTTTGTCTCTTATCACCTTGGTCCATTGGGGCCAACAATCTGATCTGACAATTGTTTTCATTTTCCAGTGCTAAAAGAATAAGCAGGAGTCAAGCTTAATATGGAGAGCAACCACCACAGCTTCTTGTTAAGGAGCTCATTTAGTACATGAAAGCTTTTCCAATACTTATTTTTCCTATGGGCAGGGGGGAGATGCTCAGAGATGTTCACGGTTATCTTCTGCTAAAAAGACAGCAGTTTTACCTCCATTTTATTAGCTCTCTTCTTCTCCCCAGTGTCTATGTGACTCATCACCAGGAGATGGAGCAGAATTCTCCTCATGCTGAGTGCTCTTGCAAATGCTGCTTTTCATGTCTCTGTCCTACCTTATCTTGGCATGCAGATCTGGGACCACATCTTGAACTTTGATTATTCTTACTTTATGCCTGTTGCTTGATCTCTGTGTGCCTCTAGTCTAGCTATTCAATGGCTAAATGAAAACAACACAGTTCTAAAGTACAGCTCCCCTGCTGCTTTTCTAAATAACTTAGGCTGCCTGTGGAAAGGCAGGGCAGTTGTGGGAGAAGATAAGAGAGAAAAAGGGAGACATCTACAGCCTGGACTAAAAGGGCAAGTCATTAGTTCTGAGCACCAGGGGGTTACACCTGCTAAGATCAGGCACAGCAGGGGCCAAGATCAAATACAAAGCCAGTATGCACCACTTGGCACCTGGAAATGTGGTGGTGGTTGTGTGGGTGGAACTGTTGGTTTTAGTGGTGAAGGTTTCATTAAACTTGATGGAAATAAAATCTAGATTTCAAGGGTGAGAAGTAAGCAACAGTACGAGTGGTAAAGATCAGTTTAAACTACACACCGATGAAAACTGATGAAATCCAAAGTGGTGCAGGCCAAAGGCACTGCAGGTCGTATTGGGCGCCCGGATGCAGAGCTCCTCTGTCATGTAGCTCATTTTAGGGATCAGCATTCACAAAGAAGAGATGGGAACAGAATGGTGTCCCCAGTGTAATCCCCTGTCTGTGGGCACTTTTCAAGAGTCTTCCCTCAGTTCCCTGCAGGATGAGTTTGGGAAGGGGAGCCAGAGCAGGGAGTAGCCACTGCAGTCCTGCTCATCTGAGTTGTTCTGTGCTGTTCTGTGGAGTAGCCCAGGGGCTATTATCACTTCTGTAATTACAGCTTCAAGTGTCCTGGGCCACTTCATCAGGCTCTGTGCATGCAGGGGTACCTGGGTTTCTAATCCAGAGCTTAATACAGTGCAACCCTTAATTTGTTTTTACTTATGCTGCTGATGCTAGAGCTCAGAAGACAGATAGATAGACTAAGGTTGTGTCTCTTGTAGGATGCAGCACAGAGTATGACTGGCCAAGCCATAGATATTTATTATTTGTGGAGTGCCAGAGATTGATGCAGTTTGATGATGGCAAGAGATGCCATTTTGAAAAAATAAATTTTATAACAGAATAGGAACCTTTCATTTCTTTTCTGTCCTCATCCCAGTATTCCTTGCTCTGGGCATAATCATCTGCTTCAGAGTGAAGGGGGTTTGTTTTGTTCATAAGTATGAATATTTCATTTGCCTGTGTCTTTTTTCGATGGTTATTTTTGTTTTGGAGCGTTTTCAGTTCCCTGGCTGGGAGTGGCATATTTGGGAACAGACTACACAAAGTACTGCATTGTCTGGAGACTCAGCATCCCTATCCAGGCGTGACCTGCTCCGTGTTTACCAGCTGTGCGCTATGGAACTAAGGAGTTGCCTCTAAGTGCAGTGAAGAAACGATCCTTTGATTTCAATAGGTTATTGTCTGTGCTGCTTTTTGAAGCAATGTCAATGTTGGGCTGGGGTTGTCAAAGTGTGTTTTAAGCTGCAGTAGAAATTTCTGCCTTGCTAAACTGACATCAGTATGCACCAGTTATTTCAGTATTAAGGTTTAAATATGCTTCTCTCTTAAAGGCATATTTATATTTAGATGCAGCTTATTGTAATTGGTTGGAATATTCCCTCTAACTTGGATGAAATAACTTTCTACTTCTCCAATTCATCTGATATTCACCTGGTATTTTTCAGTGCTCCAGGCTGGGAATTTTTAATTTCACACTGTGAATAAGAGACCTTACATTTACATTTTAGGATATCAAAGTCAACTAGATTTTTTTTAAAGCCAAACTATGGAAGAGAAACAGGATTAGCTTCTGTTTAGTTTCACTGGTGGAACTTTAGTGGTCGGATAACCCTTTGGGAGAGATTAAATAAAGGAAAAGTTAGTCTGGAAGACAGTATCAATTTTAGGTTGGGGTTAGTGAAGGAGACTAGAGAAGGCTGGTACAAAATCGTAATGAGCAATATGGCTAGAGCAAATAAAGCTTTTTGCTCTTATCTTTGGAATATGGATGAGAGATGTCAGCATGCCTGCTTTTAGTTTAAATTGAAGTAGGCAAGGATATTGTTTGTGATTCTTGAATTATGAATTGCATCACTTTCTAATCTTCAGGCTTTTCAAGTAACTCTAATTCCTTAGTGTTGTGTACTTCGGTTTACTGGATTTTTTTTTAACTACTTTAGCTATATATATATATATATATATTTGTCTGGGACCCATCATTTTTCCATTTGTTGGAATGTTATTTTTCTATACTCGCAAACTCTGTTTCTTTAGGAGATTTCCCACTGAAAGAAAGAAAAATAAACAGATTGAAAATCACTCCTGCCAGTGCTAAGGAAGCAAGTTCATACAGTAGCAAACATACAGTTGTGGCACTATTTTGTGCTCTTTGTATTGTGCATTATATAGTGTTGGTGGGATTATTTCCTTTCCATCCCAAAGCAAGCAGGCAGTATTTCTCTGTACTATTAAAACCTACTGTATTCTACCCCAGAGGTAACTGCATATGCAAACTGATGTATGAACATATTCTGTACTGTGTTCTCCTAGTGTCTGGGGGGTTCTCACACCAACTGCTCATGCTTTTGCCTTTCCTTGCTTTCTGTAGTGTTTTGACACTTTTCATGGGTTTTGTTATACAATAGGACTAGTTTTAACCATGAGTTTCCCCAAGGAATCTTCCCACCTGGGGAAGATTATGTGAGGTTATTCACCTGCATTTTTTCTCTTGCTTTTTGTTTCCTGTGTCATGTACTTGACATGACTGGAATAAAATGAAAAAGGAATTACCGTGTAATTCTGTACCATGTTGTGAAAGAAATGCATATGGTCATCTTGAAGGGTTTGCTATCTTATGTAACACTGTAGTATATATTGTATAGGCATAGATGCTTTGGACCTTCTGAGTAGTTTATCTTTGTCTTCAACCAGATCAAGATGTGCAGATCTGCAGAAAAGATGCATAAGTTGTGAAATACTTGGTTTTCCAAACATCTTTCAAATGTACACACTATTTCAGCTATCCTGTCATGTTAGTGCTGTTTGGCTTTCATTGCACCCAGCAGAATGTATCCAGTCCAGATTTACAGCAGTTAATATAAAAGCATTTCTATGCCAACACTGCTATTTGATGACTATATAAATTGTTAAAGCATCTTGGTGTAGGAATATATTTCAGAGAAATCTTTGCAGGCCTTTGGCATTAGCAATAATATGACAAGATAATCTGGGAGTTTTTAGGTACCTCGAGGAACCCAACTTGCTGGCAGTCAAGTCAGAGGAAACTTGTCCGTTGTCTCAGCTGCAGCGAGCAAGTCTGGAAAGACATACGAAGAATGGTTAATGGTAATAATGTGAGGTTCCTAGATCACTGTGCCATCAAATCTTTAGGAGAGACACTTACTGTGTCTAACTGTGCTGCTGTGTGAATAGCTGCTTCCAGGCCCTCCGAGCCTGCTGGTGATGGGTTCATCAGAGTTGCCAGATGCCGTCTATGCAGCAGTCAGGCTAAAGAGAGCAGAGAGATTCAGGATCCAGTTTGGATGAGCGCGTGCACCCAAAGCCCTGGGCCGAAATGTCCAACCTGAGGGGAGGAAACAGTAGCATCCAGGGAAGGTGAAGCAAAAGGCAGCTCCCTAGCTGAGATATGCTCTGCTTCTGCCACTTCAGGAGGTTGTCTTCTGGATTTTAGTTCACTCTTTGCAGCAGATGTCTGTGGAAGAGCAAGTCACCCACAGCATCCAAGCAAAGAGTAAATCACATCAATGAAATACAGCTGTTCTGGTGCAGATTTGTATTTAAATTGGCATGGAGCAGCTCAGGGTGGGTGACAACCTGCTGCTGGCCTGGCAGCGTTTTTGCTTTTGCAGTGTCTCCCTGGCTGATTTTCAGCCAGCAGGATCCTGTGCCAGCTGTTGTAAATGCCAAAAGCGACGCAGCAGGAGTTCTTCATCTGGGCTGTGGCCAGGTCTTCCTGTGATTTAAAATTCATATTTGGTCTATGAAGGGAAATATAGGCACCCAAACAAAAGTTGATACAGGCCCTAACAGTCTGGGCTGGAAAACATAGAACATCCTATTTTCTGTTTTATACTTTCAAACGTGATCCCATTAGTTTACTGATTAAATGACACATTAGGTATTTAATCTCAATATTAAAATTTTAATTTAATCTAGATTAACTATGGAAGATCTTTCATTACTATATTTAGTATCTATTCCCTGCCATGTAACCCAGAAGGGGTTTTAGATATGGTGTGCAAGTTGAATTTCCATCTTGCTCATGTAAAATTGCACTAGATTATTGAATGATGCATGTAGCTGAGAAATAATAAATGCAATTAAGAGGGAATAGATTTTTTTCCCTTTATATTTAAAAAATAATGAAGTTAGATTAGATTTTAATAGAAGAGGAGGAATATCAGGAGGCCTGGAAAAGGAAAATGAAGGGGAGAATGTGCCTGTTCTCTACAGGATTATGGAAAAGGAGGGGGAATGCAAGTGAGAGATATTGTACACTCAGAAAAATATTGAAAGCCAGCTGACTGCAGGATGGAAGTTTTTCTGCCTTGGAGAGAAATATCTCAGTTTAAGTATTAGCCAGACAGCTATGGAAATCCCTCAGAACTATTTACTATGATATGCCAGCAGTCATGCGCCTTTTCATAGTCTATCCTGCTGTATCCTTTTTACTGCTCATTTCCTCGAAAGTGACACTGGAAGCCACTGCTCTGGCTGTTCAAACCAATGAACACTACTTGTATTAAGACAACTATTGGCTTAATGTGGGTTATGACAGTGCAATTAAGAAGTGTATCCGGTGGATCATTCTAAAAGGCAGCTATTCCCAATTTATTCCCAATTTCTTCATGAATTAAACTAAAGCTTCTTGAAGTTGCTGAGAATTCCCTAGCAGTAAGGGTCTTAATGAATTACTGTGTGATACATCATGGGTAAACAGCTTAACCTCTTGGTGTCTTGATACATTGATTTTCAAAATAAACTCATTACTTTGTGGAAGTACTATACTCACGTTGTGTGCACTAGTGAGGTGCTGTGAGACCAGAAATGCAAAACTGCTAAAAAACATTTATATGCAGTTTTGTTAGTTAGAATCAAATCTAGATCTGAGTGTAAGATTAAACTCTCCCAACTTTGACACTCTTGTACTTCAGTTCCTTGTGAGTGACTTTTGAAGAATGCTATGAAGTGTTTGAGACTTTCCAGGAATGGGTATAGCACGTGTCTGATGGGGTTAGTCCTTCTGAATGAAACACGTCATAAATTTGCCTGAGCTTGTGGGGGACTGGCTTGATGACCCTGACAGTCTCCTCCAGTTTTTTGAACCTTTCCAGAAGGTCTCTGCATCCCTCCCTCCTCATGTATTAGCATCTTAGGTTGAAGTCCTGTACCACCAGACATGATGTGCCCCTTTTGAGAGGCACATCCATAGCTGTGGTTCTGTATTAGAATGAAATAGGGGCAAATATTTTCAGAAACCAGTATTTCAGTGCTATTTTCTGTAATGCCAGGAAATGGTGGACATACAGTATTCAAAAACAAGTCAGAAACAAGGAGCTGAGTATCAATGGGAACTATATCCTACATGTTTGAGGCCTCAACGCAGATTTATTTCTGATGTCAACAGTATTCTAAGTGCACTTGTTCAATAAGAGACATGGAGATTTTGTATACTGGGAGATTTTCAGAAGCATTTAAAGGATTTATGATCAGAACATAAGCTCTTCTGAAAGTCAATAGGGTTACTGTCCCTATGTCTTTTAACGAGCTTTTAAATGTACTCCTGTAAACTGTAAATGGTGAGGAAAAAAATGGAAGGAGCTTCTAGCACAGTTGTGTTAGAAAAGCAGCAACTGTGCCACTGAGAGGGACAAGTTGCGTAGATCTTTTGCAAGCAGAAGTTTCTGAATATGGAGGCCTTTGCAGCTGTATTATTGCAGCTGTGTTTGCTGTTTGCATCTCAGGAATTTGCTCAGTGATGACCCACTCTCCTTGTTAATTATTCAAGAAGTTATATGACTGACAAGGAGCATATTTCTCTGGTTGCTGGTACATGTGAATTCCCCAATGCCAGTCTCATATGAGATATAAAAGAGAAAGTTACCTGTCTATTCTCTATGTGTGCCTGTGCTGTGGACGATAAAAGCACTGTAAGTAAGAATGCCATTATATAGATAACATTATAAAGAGAAAAACAAGTTCTGGGCTTGGAATGTATCTGTAAACACTATTTTGTGGTGATATTGGGTGACCGATGGATTGCAGATAAGATTATCATATAAACTGCTGGGAGTGGTGAGGAACTTGTCCCAGAAGAGCCAACACAATTATTGTGTCTGAAAGAGTAAAGACCAGAGTAGCCTGACCCAAGCCATTTGCTCTCAGTTTAAAGATACACATACATTATATTTAATTTGGAGCTACATCTTCCTCTCTGTTTGTTTTGCAAGTTATTTTTGTTTATTCCATTTCTCTTCATCAAAAGTATGTCCAGAAGTGGTTCTTGAACACAAGCAGTAACTAACTGTGCTTCCTGAGCCTGGATGAACCCATTGTGTTCACAATGACCTATGTAATGCAGTCAGAAAAAAAAAAAAAAAAAAAAAAGCAGCTTCACAATGAGGTAAGTCCATTTGAAATAGAGATAATGCTCAATTATTTCAAGCTGTTCAACAGAGTTCTTCCTTTTTTAACCCATTGAAATGAACAATTTTCACAATTTCACAAGAATTATTATAATTTAGACACTGGGACTGTCTGACCTCTCTTGAGTAATGAATCATGTTTTGAAGACATAACAAGTTAATTTTGAAACTACAAAGAGGCTGAAAATAAGTTACAAGTCTTTAAAGATCCTGTTCCGGAGATTTAGGGGTAAATGAATTCTCTTTTCATAAGGAGGATTCTGCCTGTTATTAAGTAAAAAAAAAAAAAAAAAACAGTAAAGCCCTCTAATACAAGTCATATGGTAGAAAATACTTTGGCATAACCAAATTTGAATAATAATTAGGTCAGGATGGGGTTTTAACAGGGAACATAACAAGGGCTGAAAGGTCAAAGAAATTCTAACTGGAAGAAGAGAAGAGAGGGTTGCCTGCTTGTTCTTACCAGTAAGAAAATTTAACTACTTACTATAATCTATTTCTTTCTCTGAAGATTTTTCTTTCTCCCCATCTGTGGACTTCACACTGAAATGAGAAATGTTTTGAAAAAATATACTATAACTGGATGAGAAATTATTGTTTTGCTAAGTGCTTGTGAAATCCTATATCTTGTATTGTAGAAGATGCCATGCCATAGTAACTTTTGAATCTGTGAGTAGGCTCAAAGTTTTGCCGAGAGTTTATAAAATGGGAGATGAAAATTAGGCTCTTTTGTCTTGGTCTTTCAATAGAATTTCTTCTGGTATGATCTTCTGAGCAAGGTTTTGCTAGAAAGGTAAAAGACAAAGACAAATTTGCCGAAGAATTGGTTTGTTGGGAGTTGTTGGCTGGCATCCATTAGATGAGAAGATAGGAAATTTGGAATACATTTTTGGAGTTAGCTGCAGAAGAAAGCATAGAAAGAGTTAGGAATGAATAAATCACTGTGATCTGACTAATGGTAACTCACAGGTTGTTCCGTAGTGCATGGGAGATAATTGCCTGCTTATTTCTTTCTGTGTGAGTTAGATCAAAACTTAAAAAGGGAACCATATCTGACGTTTAGACTTTCTTAAATGTTAAAATATCTTGAGATAGTCTACATAATATATTAAGTGTTCTTCTAATTCTTTCAATATTTTTCTGGTATCCCTCATAATGTATTTCATATAAAGAAATAGATGATAAGGGAAATTCCTCAAATGAGACTGGTTGCTAAGATCTGTTTAGAGCATCTTAAATATAGATGATGATGTTCAAACCTGAAGGTAAGTTAATTCCGAGCAGTTAATTCAAAATTCAGTAAAAAGAACAGTCGACCATTAGAGATTTCTCTGGGCCCTTTTAGGGTTTTCTTCCTTAGAGGAAAAGCCCTTGGTGTAAATATCTGAAAAAAAAAAAAGCATGAAGAATGTTGGCACCATCCCCAAATGGCAGCAGTGTCTTAATTTTGTAGGGTTATCTAGGATATCCTCTCTGCCTACATGACATAAGCAATGGTAAATCTGGTGGCCTTTGCAGGAATTAAGTATAACTTTAAAATTACCCAGATGTTATTTTTGTATAGTTAATACATAGTTATATTTAATGCGTTTGTATCTGCAGGTATCCAAGTCTTTCTGGGAACTATGGAAAGTTAGTCTCTTTGAAAGATTGCCTAGCAACTTTTGACATAGCCTATTTATAGAAAGTTATTCTGTGGACAGTGGAATTAGTGAGGAGCGGTTTCCTACAGATTTCTGTCCCTTTCCTTTTCCAGATGTCTTCATGGGCCCTGGGGATCCCACCCTCACTGAACTGTCAGGTCCTTCCAGTGCTTCAAGACCTTCTCACCTGCTTCAGCACCTCCAGTGTCTCAGATGTGGCAACTATGTGAAAAGAGAAAAATTTTACAGTAAGTTCCTAACTTATTGCTTGTGGTGGAGGACTTGAAAACCCCAAAACCGAAGACTCACATGTAGGGAAATGCTGTGCTGAGAATCTGCACTGTGCTAAGAATCTGCACCACCTGGGCCTTGCTGATAATGTACTGGGGAGTGTTAGTGAGTTGTCCTTGGCCGGCTGGGAATGGGGAGCTATGTGGGAAAGAGTAGTTAGCCGTTTCGGGTAAACAACTTTGCAGAGCTGGGAAAGAGCCTATGCGGCCAGGACATAGCAACCTCCCTAGCAACCAATCGTGAGCTAAAGCTTTGCAATATGCATGAAGCTAATTAACGAATGTATAAAAGGCAGCTTGGAAAGATTAATAAACGAGTCTTGTCGATGACCATATGGTGTCGCAGTCTCCCTTTCTCCAACAAATGGTGACCCCGAACGTGATATAGCAAAGGGTTGAATCCTCCCGGACTGAAAAGAAAAAAGGAGGACGCACCACGGTGGAGAAAGTAGGAGTTGGGTTCTCGAGCAGCGGGAACGGTGCGAAATCCGACAGACAGCTGGAAACGGCTACTGTAAAGACGGCACCCCTGAAGATCACACAGGTGGTTTCAGGCCATACGTGCCACCGGAGCCTGGAGTTTGGAGAGCTGCAACGGCGCCGACGATATAATGGATAGGCAAGTGGCATATGAATTATTTACCCGTACCTTACAGCAATGTAATGTTCAGGGGATCGACTTAAAGAAAGAGTTACCAGGGTTGCTAGCATGGGGCTATGCGAAGGGTTGCTTTATTGTTCCGCATACGGTGCACGAATTATCGGAATGGCGTAAATTGGGTGATAAGTTATGGGAGGCAATATTGGATGATGATAAGACAGCAAAAAAGCTGGGGAAACAATGGAGGGTGGTGCATAACGCGCTATTACAACGGGTAGTGGAGAAAAAGGCAGCAGATCAGGCAATTGAAGCCCATAAAAAGAATTTACATTATGGAACGGACGATGAGCAGCCGCGAGCTCCAGCGGTTAGAACAGTCATAATTCCGCCTGTGGGAGCGTCTAGTGAAGGCAGTAGCCCCGAGGCGAGTGTAGCTCCCTCAGCACCCGTTCTTAATGAATGGGAAGAATTGCGGTCTCCGAACCCCTCAGCTCCGCCCGCTCTGCCCGTGCCATGCCAGTTTCCCGGGACGCCAGAATCTGCCCCAGGGGATAAGAATGATTGGGCGATGGAACTAGCAAAACAAAGAAGTAGCGCCTGGCAGAACGTGGCACAGCAAGCAATTGCTGAGGGGGATGGCGCACTCTTGCAAGCCTCTGGCCCCTTGGCGTTTCCAGCCATTTTTACTCCCATATATGACCCACAAGGCAATCCAGCTGGCAGTCTCGGGGGGTCACAGGTACAACATGCAGTGCTTCAGAACAGAGCGGCCACCGACTTCCTCCTGCTAGCCCATGGGCACGGCTGTGAAGACTTTGAAGGAATGTGCTGTATGGACCTGCAAGACCACTCTAAGGCAATCCACCAGCAAATCCAACAGCTGATGGAACACACCCAGGAGATACAGAAAGACGTGGGCTTCTTTGGGCTGGATGGGTTAACTGATTTATTGGGTATTGGTGGGTGACTGAAATCCTCGCTTAAGACAGGACTGATGCTTTTGATTGTTATGCTTTTTGTCCTATGCTTATTCAGCTGTGCCTTCGCGTGCTTAAGGCGAATGCTATCCTTGCATACTCATAAAGCCTGGTTGTTGCAAAAGAAAAAAGGAGGACTTATAGAGGAATGGCTTGGAGATTGAGGACACCTTACAGCTCCAGGCGGTTGGTAAAACCTTGGCGTTGAAATGATCAAGAGTCCTTGAACTGCCCGTCAGCAGATCAATAGGCAATGGAAGCTGCTCAGCAGGACGTCGGACTCTCGACTGGAAAGACCTTGCAGGCCAACACGGACTTGGGAATGGGTGCATGTATTAGTAAATCACGGCTAATATTACTAGTTGTTTTATTGTTTATGCCTTGTAGTTTTTGGCTGTGCTTTTGCATGTATTAGACATAAAGTATTCTCACTTACCAGCAAGGCTTGATTGGTGCAAAAGAAAAAAGGGGGAATTGTAGGGAAATGCTGTGCTGAGAATCTGCACTGTGCTAAGAATCTGCACCACCTGCGCCTTGCTGATAATGTACTGGGGAGTGTTAGTGAGTTGTCCTTGGCCGGCTGGGAATGGGGAGCTATGTGGGAAAGAGTAGTTAGCCGTTTCGGGTAAACAACTTTGCAGAGCTGGGAAAGAGCCTATGCGGCCAGGACATAGCAACCTCCCTAGCAACCAATCGTGAGCTAAAGCTTTGCAATATGCATGAAGCTAATTAACGAATGTATAAAAGGCAGCTTGGAAAGATTAATAAACGAGTCTTGTCGATGACCATATGGTGTCGCAGTCTCCCTTTCTCCAACACCCACAGACCAGAAAGCAAGCATGAATATTCCATTTTGCTGTTGTTGTTTTATGGCATGATTATTTAAAAAATTCTTCTTGTGACTAGGAGGGCAACTGATAGCATTATACTCTTGAATGCGTTGGTGGGCAGTAGTACTTCGTGTTTATTCCCTGTATCTTATTGACATATTTCGGTGCTTCCCTGTGGGTTTCCATGACAGGGCCATTCATAAAGAACCCCTAGACAGACCAATTAGTTAAGTTTCCTTGATACAAGAGAAACTGTTGAGGTTAGATCATTCCCGCTGTTTTGTTTTGCACAGTGCCTCTTTCCTGGGAACTAGATAAATGGCTAGCAAATCTAATGAGAAACTGTAAAAGCTATTAGATTTCAAACCAATATCTGATAACGGGAGCAGCAATAGATTATTTATTGTCTGATGGTTTCAGACTATGTTTGTGGTAGTGTCTTGGCATTGATCTTAGTAGACAGTTGCAGAACACATTAGCAAAGGCCCCATTGTTTAAACCTCCATTAAAGGGCAATGAGACATTGCATAAATTAATGCAAACCTCTGTCAAACAAACCCTGTCTTTGGAAAGAGCCTTGGACAGACCCGGCCCAATTCCTTCCCAAAAAGCTAGGTGCAGCCAGGCTCACCAGGCTCTCATTAGCTGAAGAGGGAAAGCCTGGAATGTGACACCAGCCTTAGATAATGCTGGTGCTTGAGCTGCGCTTTCAGCACGTGGATCTTTTTAGGTTTTCTGCTCAGATGGAAAAAGCTATGTCTCATTTCTAAGCAAAGGAGCAGCAGAACTTGTCAGATCTTTTTTCAATGCATTAGTGCTTTATGCATATTCCACCAACAACAGCTGGAGAGTTAATTGAATCAATTTTCTGGAAATTATTCTTCAAAAAACCCTTTCTGTCCACAGACACCATTCAGACTATTGCATTTAAAAGTTCAAAAATTTCAGTCTCACGGGATATTTTTAATTTATTTTCAGCAAATCCAAACCTGGCTCCCAAGTCTGGGGACTTACACAACAGACTCATTTGTCTGTATCTGTTGACGTGACATGGAAGGAAGGATTTTGTCTCTAATAAAAATAAGCACAGTATTGCAAGTTATTTTTTAAAATAACATTAACATTCATTATTGCATTTCTATTGCACTATCTTAAGGATCTTCGTTATACCATCTGGTTAACTAAATTTGATGTTCTACTCCCCAGTGAAAACCAGAAGACGTCTAAGTCTAGGCAGATATCAAAATATTTTTTGGTTTTGACATCTATTAGCTGTGGTAGAGCTGAATATTATTTATTATGCATCCTAATAGTAGGATACGTGCTGTCCCCTAGTGGCTAGTTCATTTTTGGAGTTCAGAACATCCATTATGATTTCTGTCACCCTATCAGAAATTTTAAACTGGCTTGCAATTTGATTTATGCCAAACTCATAGACTTCAAAATCTTGAATAAAAATATTTTCCAGCATTCAAATTGGCTACATGATAAAAGCCTTATGAAATAACCAGCAGTTATATCAGTGCCCCTTAACAAAAGCTTATGGTGATAGAGAAGAGCAATGAAACCTGGAAACAGAGAAAGCAGATTATTTTTTATTGAAATAATTACTGATGTTTTGACACTGTGCTCAATTAGTTTAATTTGTTGCTATAGTGAGATACTCTGGAGAATGTCTGAGAGGGCAGGAATGACACAGAGAAATTCCTGCTCCTCTGCATCCTGATGTCAAACAGCTTGTGCACCCAGATCCCATCAGCTGCTGGTTTAAAAATATTTGCATAAAATATAGCTGATCAGATGGCTGCGTTGCCTGACATGTGGCACGGAGACTGCAATCAGTGCATGAGAAGAGATTAAAAGGAGCTTTATGAGTGAGCTGCATGTCACGTTACTGGTCCCAAAACCTAGGACTGGTCCTCCTTCCACCCCAGTGAGAGTCTGGCCGATTCCAGCAGAAGCCAAGGATGAGGGTAACTTGTGAAGCTGGCAGGTGCGTAGAGTCACGGCAGAGCAGAAGTGGCTGCTAAAGTGCAGTTCATATGTTACAGCTCATTTCAAAGTTCGTGTGTAGAATGGCAAAGTCTTTCTGTAAGACTCTGTGGAGTGAATCTGAGAGGTGTGTAGGTGCTCTTCTATCTCAGCCCATTTTATCCCCCTCAGCAGCTCTCTCCGTCACCATTGAAAGATTTTCTTACTTCTACCCTACATAACTTGCTGTAAGGGTGTTCAAGCGGGTAGAAGGAGTTTGGGCTCCCAGAGAGCTTCCATTGCACTCTGCTCTCCTTCCCCCAGGCATGGGAGTTTTTTACATGACTGAGAATATGCTGCATTCAGCTGAACAGCAAGAATATTCCATCAGGGCAGCTTTTCCTGTTAAGCTGATGGAGCAGAGACTGGGCCCGGCCGTCAGGGTTTCTCATAAGTGCTGCTCCAAGAAGCTGGAAGTGCAGTCAGTATTGCCAACACTCAGCATTTCCACACAAGGCTGATGATATTTGGTGTTTTCTATGAAGTCATAGATAGGAAGATACCTGGATTTCCTAAGAACATGTTTTTGGGGTAGCTTACTGTGGGAGCATATCTAAGTAACGGAGGCTTCCCGATAGAAGACGGATACAATGAACCGGACTAAGACCAATGATCGTAGGAAAGTCACCAGCTGGAAGAACACAGAAGTAGGAGAGGAAGAACCTGTAAACAAGCTTATCAGTGCAGGATAGAGGACTGTGTGCGCGCCAATCAAGTAAACACGTGCCCCGATATCTAGAATCATAGAATCATAGAATCATAGAATGCTTAGGGTTGGAAGGGACCTCTAGAGATCATCTAGTCCAACCCCCCTGCATACGCAGGGACACCTAGAGCACGTGGCACAGGACTGCATCCAAGCGGGTTTTGAAGATCTCCAGAGAAGGAGACTCCACAACCTCTCTGGGAAGCCTGTTCCAGTGCTCTGTCACCCTCACTGTTAAGAAATTTTTCCTTAAGTTCCTACGGAATTTTTGATGTTTCAGTTTCTGGCCATTTCCTCTAGTCCTATCAGTGGCCACCACTGAAGAGAGACCAGCACCGTCCTCTGCACTTCCTCCCTTGAGGTATTTATATACACTGATTAGATCCCCTCTCAGCCTTCTCTTCTCCAGGCTGAACAGGCCCAGCTCCCTCAGCCTCTCCTCATAGGGCAGATGTTCCAGGCCCCTGATCATCCTTGTGGCCCTGCGCTGGACTCTCTCCAGCAGCTCCACATCCCTCTTGTACTGTGGAGCCCAGAACTGGACACAGTACTCCAGATGCGGCCTCACTAGGGCTGAGTAGAGGGGCAGGATCCCCTCCCTCGACCTGCTGGAGACGCTCTTCTTAATGCACCCCAGGATCCCATTGGCCTTCTTGGCCAGGAGGGCACACTGCTGCCTCATGGTCAACTTGTCATCCACCATGACACCCAGGTCCCTCTCTGCAGAGCTGCTCTCCAGAAGGTCAGTCCCCAGCCTGTACTGGTGTCTGGGGTTATTCCTCCCCAGGTGCAGGACCTTGCACTTGGCCTTGTTGAATTGCATGAGGTTTTTCACCGCCCAGTTGTCCAGTCTGTCCAGGTCCCTCTGGATGGCAGCGCAGCCCTCTGGGGTATCAGCTACTCCTCCCAGTTCCGTATCATCAGCAAACTTGCTGAGGGAGCACTCTGTGCCTTCATCCAGGTCATTGATGAATAAATTGAACAGGACTGGACCAAGGACTGACCCCTGGGGGACACCGCTAGCTACAGGCCTCCAACTAGACTCTGCACCGCTGATCACCACTCTCTGGGCTCTGCCATCCAGCCAGTTCCTAATCCACCTCACTGTGCGCTCATCTATCCCACACTTCTGGAGCTTGCCCAGGAGGATGTTGTGAGGGACGGTGTCAAAAGCCTTGGTGAAGTCGAGATAGACGACATCCACCGCTCTCCCCTCGTCTATCCAGCCGGTCATTTCATCATAGAAGGCTATCAGGTTAGTCAGGCAAGATTTCCCCTTGGTGAATCCATGCTGGCTACTCTTGAGCACCTTCTTGTCCTCCATGTACTTGGAGACAACGGCCAGTATGAGCCGTTCCATCACTTTTCCGGGGACGGAGGTGAGGCTCACTGGCCTGTAGTTGCCTGGGTCCTCCTTCTTGCCTTTTTTGAAGACTGGCGTGACATTGGCCTTCTTCCAGTCTTCCGGCACCTCCCCCGTTCTCCAGGATCTTTCAAAGATGATGGAGAGCGGCTTAGCTATGGCATCTGCCAGCTCCCGCAGCACTCTGGGGTGCATCTACAGCCAACCTAGTACGGTAGAAGACACGTGGACAGTAGTATGTAACCAATTGCAATGTAAGCGTACGCGTGGCTAGATGACTTAGCAGAAATGCAGTAGATAGAGTGCTGTAACGCGAATAAAGCGATTTCTGTTAGACTCATATTAAAGCCTGTTGGAACCAGTGCAGGACAACTGCACGGGCCTTCCGGGAGCCGAACCGGATTACAAGACACGGACTCAACATGAGGTTAGTTCTTGCTCCGTTTATTAGCCGAAGTGCGCGTACATTTATACCTACAAGCATCTGAGGGATTTCCAGGCTCGTTATGATTGGTTGCTAGGAGGGTTGCTAGGTCCCAACCGCATAGGCTCTTCTCAGTTCTGCAAAGTTTTTTACCTGAAGTGGCTAGCTCCTCATTCCCGGCTAGCTCCTCATTCCCAGACAGCCAAGGACAATTCGCTAACACTCCCCTGTACATTATCAGCAAGGCGCAGGTGGTGCAGATCCTCAGCACAGCATTTCTCTACAATCCCCCCTTTTTTCTCTTGCACTAATCAAGCCTTGCTGGTGAGCGAGAATATCATACATCTAATACGTGCAAAAGCACAGCTAAAGATACAAAGCATAAACAATAAAGCAACTAGTAACATTAGCCTCGATTTTACTAATACATGCACCCATCCCCAAGTCCATGTTGGTCTGCAAAGTCTTCCCAGCCGAAGAGTCCGGCATCATGCTGCGCAGTGTCCATTGCTCATTGATCTGTTGATGGACAGTTCAAGGACTCTCGATCATTTCAAGGCCGGGGTTGTGCAGACCGCCTGGAGCCGTGAAGTGTCCTCAATCTTCAAGCCATTCCTCTATAAGTCCTCCTTTTTTCTTTTGCAATAACCAGGCTTTATTAGTAAGGGAGAATAGCATTCACCTTATGCATGTGAAGGCACAGCTGAATAAGCCTAGGACAAAAAGCATAACAATCAAAAGCATCAATCCTGTCTTAAGCAAGGATTTTAGCCACCCACCAGTACCCAATAAATCAGTTAACCCATCCAGCCCAAAGAAACCCACGTCTTTCTGTATCTCCTGGGTGTGTTCCATCAGCTGTTGGATTTGCTGGTGGATTGCCTTAGACTGGTCTTGTAGGTCCATGCAGCACATCCCTTCAAAATCTTCACATCCATGCCCGTGGGCTAGCAGCAGGAAGTCAATTGCAGCCCTATTTTGTAATACTGCATGCTGTACTTGTGATAAGTCCCGTGCTAAATCAGAGAGAACCTGGCTAGTGGCGTTGGCTTGTTTTACTACCCAGCAGGACAGAGTGTCTAAGTTCCTATGGGCTCGCGCCGCTGCCGTCCCCGGTACGAAGAGGGATGCGAAAATTTTCTCCCACTTAGACCAGAGGCGGACTTCGTCATTACAGTCCTCCGTCTGGATTATGCTACGCGCCATTCGCTGAGTTCTTCTCTTGATGCTGGTGCTGTTGGGATGAAGCCAGGGCAAAGCCATACTCACTTGGCCTATCGTACATGGACCGTATAGGCTTTGATGGAATTCTGGACCAAGCCCGGTTGCCACAGATAAGGAAATATCCTGTGGGTAATCTTCGGGGGAACTTAGGGCCGGTGGCTGGGACTGATGCATTTTTCTCAATGTTCTTGCACCATGACTCCCAGCTACTGGCACTCCCAATTGGGTTTAGAAGAGTTGGATTTGAAACATTTTTATTCCAAGTTGCCGATGCATTAATAAAGAGGCAGTGGGAGGCATTGAGGGAATCTAATAGTTCCAGCTCCTGCGGTTCAGGCCCTATAGGCAGCCTATCCTCCCACCAATCATACTTCCTAAAAACATCAGAAACGCTACCCAAGCTCCTATCTGGTGGGGTGGGCCCTTCCCAGAATGGCGGTAAGTGTTGGGAGCGCAGACCTACTCGTCACTATTCCCATTTGCTGTAGCCCTCCCTTAAATCCATCCCAGGTGGTTTCATTTAATGGCACTCCTACCAAACAAGTCAAGAAGGGCGCACTGGGTGTAGCCATACTGGCACAAAAGCTGGTAGTATTTAAAGCATGAGCCAGCGTCACCCAAACATTTGTACGAGGATCGAACAACTTTGGCGAATAGGCATCCCGCAATGCCTTCACTCCAGGATTACTAGCTACAGTCAATTCCACAAGGATCAACCAGGCCCCCCAGATCCCTCCAAACCCGATTCCCTGCCTTGCAGTCCATTCTCTGCTTCCTCGTTCTCGACACATGGTGTGGTCTCTGTCAAAGGGTGGAAGACTTCGGGATGGTCGTTCCGTCCTGGTACGGCTCGGGTCCACCTGCTGGGCACCCACAGTGGACCTGTTTGGGTGGAAACACACGTATGCCCTCGACCATTAAATATGACAGTGGCGGGGCCCTCCCAGATCCCCGTTCTAGGGTTACAATAATTAACCATCATTTCTTTAGTGGGAGTGCCTGCATTAACACAGGTGGCATGGATTACAACAGGCGGATCAACATTGTCCCCGAAGACACAGAGATGATTTAATACAAATAGAACCTTATCCAAATGCTCTCTTGGGTCCACTATTGAATTGAACTTTTGCAAATAGTCCTTGAGTGTCCTGTTTGTGCGCTCCACTATAGCCTGACCTGCCGAGGCCCACCCCGCGAGACGGAGTGAACAACACTTCAATGTGAAGCAGGTTCAACTCGCTTTACTATTGTCTGCAACAGAGCTTTATACCATTCCGACACCCGTACACGTGGACACGTGCTAAGAAACAGCATTCTCATTGGTTAGGCTATAGCGTCCATGCATAGTAAGCTTGCAGCTGATTGGCGCTCTTCTCGGTGCTCTGTTGCTGGGCCTCCCGGACGTCTATCTGGTTGTGGCCAGTCCAGTCCCCCTGAAACTGCCCACGAACACGTTCTTCTCCTCTGGGTGACCTTTGAATCCCATTACCTCAGTTCCTTATATTCTTGCAAAAGTACTAAGGTCCCAACATTTCCCCCTCTTTTTTCAAAAACAGAATTAGCAATATCTGTAGAGGGATGGCTAGAGAGCCGCGTACATGGCTGCCCAGCAGGCCTGCTCAATTCCAGCCTTCAGGTTTCAGTGAAAGAACAAAGGGAGTGCTAACTAGGAGATAAGAAAGTAGACCAAGGTCAGAGGGAATAAAAGAGCTGTTGAACTAAAAGGATGAGCTAAACAAGTAAGGGGGTCTGTAAGGGTCTGAGTTAGATCATTGTCTACCAATTAGGAGCCTGTGTAATTACATCACTAATTGTTAAGAATCATATAAATGTACTGCATGAAACGCTAATAAACGAAGTCAGTTCCAGCTTCTATGAAGTTGATGTCTGGCATTCCTGACCCGCTCCAAGCTGCAACAAGTGGTGCCCGAACAGGGACCAGATTCCGAACAGGGACTGGTACAGGGACCTGGCACAACGGTGCGGGATTCCGGAGGACGACGTACGGGTGCAGCCGAGTGATCCGACCAAGAAGGGGACCGGAGCGGGTAAGCCGGCCGTGATTGCGCACACGGGAAGACGGCGTGGGGTAACGGTTAGAAGCAGAATTCCCAGTGCACGTGTACATGGAGCGAGAAGCTGCTGAACAACTGCTGCTGGACTTATTAGCAAAAAGGGAAGCAGCAGTGAGCACGAAGAAGCTGTATGAGTTGATTAAGTGGGCAAGGGAGAAAGGACATTTAAAGGAGCCACAATTTGTTTTTAGTATAACAGAGTGGCGTGAGATAGGGAACTCATTATGGGAAGCCACTCTGGAGGGCAACAAAGCTGCCAAAGAACTGGGTCAAACTTGGCGCGAGGTGGCGAATCAGCTCAAGTGTATGCAGGCTGAAAAGAAAATGGTAGCAGCCGCGACGCAGATGCTGCAAGGGGAGGAATCAACTCCTGAGGGATCGGCAGTGCAGAAGGGCCCCCTTGGACGAGGCGCCACTGCAGTCCCAAAGAGCACCGCCAAGGAGTTGATCGATAGCGTTCTCGGAGGTGGGTCGTCGCAACTTCAGCGTCCCTTGGAGTCATCACCTCCACCACCGGAACCTGCGCCAGCCGAATCGACCGCAACTCCCGAATCGCCACAGCAGCCATCGGCGCCATCACTCCCGGCAGGGGCAGCTGGAAATAGACCACAGGAGCAACCACCAGAGCGAAGCCGGGACCGACCCTCTGATAAGCTGTTCCGAGAAGCCTCTAGAGCGCTGGTTCAAGCCCAGGCAGATGGGCGAGCCACAGATGGGGGGTGGTCGGGGGCTTCCGGGGGGCTTTCGGGTCCGCGGGTTTCCTCTTCGCGTTGGTCTGGGGTTATCAGGGATGCAATTCTGGAGGGTCAATGGGAGCCGGCTATGAGGGTAGCGTGCCCGGTAACCTTTGAGCCGGATGGTCAAGGGGGGGCAGCGGGTAAATGGGATCCGTTTGACTGGAAAATTCTGAGTCAATTGAGGGATACGGTCGTGCGTTGGGGGATCAAAGGCGAGCCCTCCAGACAAATGCTATCCTACATTTTTAACAGCGATATGCTTCTTCCTAGTGACTGTCAACAAATCGCAAAATTAATCTTGACACCAGGTCAGTTACTGTTATGGGGAAGACAGTGGGCAGCTCACGCGGCACGGGAATGCGCTGTGCCGCAGGGGCAGGATGATCCGTTGTTTAATTTACGGCCCGAAACGGTCATCGGACAGGGAAACTTCGCGGATGTGGGGGTGCAGATGCAGTATCCTCCTATTCTTTTGAGGCTCCTGACACAGACCGCCTTATCAGCGTTTATGTCCTTACCAGAGGAAAAGAAGGGGCCGTCTTTTGTAAATGTTAAACAGGGTGTAAACGAGCCTTTTGGTCCCCTGTGGGTGCCCAGCAGGTGGACGAAGGTAGCAGAGGGGCCAACGCCACCCATGCAAGATGAAGACATTTCTGGTGCTGATTCTCGTGGGCCTTAATGTCTGTGAGTGGGAGGCTTCGGTACTCCACCCACGGCTGTTCGACCCTCGGCAAAATATCTGGGTAACATTGGCCAGAGAGCTAAATACTACACAATTTTGTGCTAGCTTAGCGACACCCAGCACACCCTTTGTGACCTGTTTGGTAGGGGTCCCACTTAACGATAGCGAAGCGGTGGTTTTTGCGGCTCACTATGATGATAGTTGTAAGAACGCAAGTAGCAGCTGGTGTGACTATAAGAACATGTCTGTCGTGATGTCGCAGTTCAACCGGTGGGTTAACGGTCAGCTGGATATGGATAACCCCCCACAGGAGTTTGAGCTACTAGATTCTCTTAATGCTACTGCTTGCATTTTTTTAAATACTAGCGCCACGGCAGTACCACTGCCTTATCCACTCCGCTTATCCAATAACACCACCCCTGTAAACCCGATTGGAAACAGGTTAAGTTGGGAAAACTGGTGCGCCGGGTCAGTCCCTGAGGTTAAAGGTAATGCTCTGCCTCGTAAACTTCCTCCCGGATATTTCCTTATATGTGGAAATCGAGCCTGGGCTGGCATTCCAGCCCAGCCCATGGGAGGACCTTGCACAATCGGTCGCCTTAGTATGATATGGCCCCACGGGCCTCCTGGGAGCCGGAAAATAGCAGTTAGGCGACGAAGAAGTACAAAGGTTGCTATAAGCAGTGATTGCATTGATGATGTTGATTTATGGAATGATTGGGAGGTGATAGTGGCGTCTTTCTTCGGTCCTGGGGTGTCAGCCGCCCGAGCCCACAGGAATATTGAACATCTTGC
Organism: Tinamus guttatus; assembly: GCF_059628265.1. Taxonomy (NCBI): domain Eukaryota; kingdom Metazoa; phylum Chordata; class Aves; order Tinamiformes; family Tinamidae; genus Tinamus; species Tinamus guttatus. Next base: position 285,599 of record NW_028289001.1, on the reverse strand, counting down.
ATGCTGGGCAGTCAAGCAGGCAAACGCAACCAGTATGGTGCTTAGCGAATTGTCAGATGATTTAACCCAGGTACAACACGCTGTATTACAAAACCGTGCCGCTATTGATTTCCTGCTTCTTGCTCATGGACATGGGTGTCAGGACTTTGACGGCATGTGCTGTATGGACTTGAAGGATCATTCAGCGGCGATACATCAACAGCTCCACGACCTGACCAAGCATACAGAGAAAGTAACAAAGGATGTGGGATTCTTCGGTCTAGATGGACTAACGGACTGGTTAGGAATTGGGGGATGGATAAAATCGTTGATGAAATCGTTGTTAATGTTGTTACTATGGGGACTGTTGTTTGTAATTGGCTTAATGATTGCTTGTACCTGTTTGCGCGCTTTAATGTCACGGTTATTAACTGCTTTTTCACGCAATCCGAATCTGATGCCTCAAGGCTGGCTTGCTTCCCGGGGTCACCTAATCTAAAGAAAAGGGGGGATTTGATTTCTCTTTTAAAGTGGGGGTTGAAGAATTGTAATGCTTTAGACGAGGATAGCAACCGCTAGTAGGGCTAGTATTTCTATTTGCTATGTTCCTCTTTATCGTGTGTTTCATCCTATGTATATTGATGCTGACATGAGGTATGGTTGAAGGCTGGAAACTTGTACGATCCGTAGAATCATAAAACTGTTGTACAAAACAGAACCTAAGACCTTGAGAAAGAAGATGTTTGCCTGCCCGGGTTGAGAGATAAGGAGTGCGGAGGCGGCTGCCCAGCCAGGCTCAGAGCCGACCTCCTCCAAAAGCAGCTGAAGGCGGCTGCTCAACCGGGCTTGTAGCCAACTTAACTGCAAACATCCTCTAAATTAGTTTGAAGGTCAAACACCCGAGAGGGAGGAGATGAGAAAGGCAAGACCCTCAGACTGACGGTTGCGACCACTTACTGGTATGCGCACCTGCACGACCAGGAGGGAAGGTTATGTGACTGAAGGTGGAGTTTGTCCACCTGCCCCGGTCTGCCTGCTGGCACGTACTGGCCCTACGTGACAGGATGCACCGGGCTTAAACAGATAAAGCAGAGCGTAAAGGGGGGGGGCGGTGAGACTCCTAACACTGAGACCCACGTTGTCTCTGCGGGGACGCCTGCCGAGTTGGGAGTCTGTCAGCAACCCTCTAATCTGCTAACTCAAGAGAATACTCAGTCTCAGTATCCTGCCGACGAGTGTTACCTCAAGAGTAATTATCTATGCTTGGTTTCTGAAATCGGATGGGTGACAGAGAAAATGGGAGAGGCCTTAGCTGGAAGCAACCTCACATACATCAGATGTAGCAGGCAAACAGCTGGTACCCTAGCGGTGGGAAGTGTGAGCCTGCAGAACATCATGAGAGGAAGAAGTGTCCTGTACTACTAAGCAGGCCTTGCTGGTACAAAAGAAAAAGGGGGAATTGTAGAGGGATGGCTAGAGAGCCGCGTACATGGCTGCCCAGCAGGCCTGCTCAATTCCAGCCTTCAGGTTTCAGTGAAAGAACAAAGGGAGTGCTAACTAGGAGATAAGAAAGTAAACCAAGGTCAGAGGGAATAAAAGAGCTGTTGAACTAAAAGGATGAGCTAAACAAGTAAGGGGGGCTGTAAGGGTCTGAGTTAGATCATTGTCTACCAATTAGGAGCCTGTGTAATTACATCACTAATTGTTAAGAATCATATAAATGTACTGCATGAAAAGCTAATAAACGAAGTCAGTTCCAGCTTCTATGAAGTTGATGTCTGGCATTCCTGACCCGCTCCAAGCTGCAACAAATATCATGCATCAAACATTGCAAACATTGGCAAAAACAAGGCAACATAGCTACAAACACAAGTATAACCATCCCGATCACGCACAAGTGGTACAATATTTCTGTAATCCATGGTCCTAAGCCTAGCGATCTGAGGCAATCTTCTAATCCCCAACTTCACACTGCCAGCACCCGTCTAACTGTTCTGCCGTTCGCCTTGATCGATAAGGGCACACAGTGGTATTTAATAGAGTATCATTAAGCACAGCAAAATTAGTTACATACCCATTGAATTCCTGAGGTTGCCAAACAGGGACACCTATCAAACAAGTGCGGAAAGGGTCTCCTGGACGTTGCAAGCTAAGACAGAAGGCTTTTTGGCCTGTCTGATTAGCTATGGTGACCCAAATGTTTTCTCTCGGCTGAATTTCTGTCTGCCATTTCCCCTGCACTATCCCTGTCACCATTATCAAGATGATCACCAACCAGCTGAACCTCATCCATTCTGACATCCTGGTCCATTAACTGTTCCTGTCTCTTCCGCAACCACGGTCGTACCCACTTGGCTGGTACCCAGGTCGCTCTGTCTCCTGCAAGTACGCAAGCATAACCCCGTCCCCACGTAACTAACTCGACTGGACCTTCCCAGATCTGTTTCTGCGGCCAGAAAACTTCTACTTGCACCTTTTTTTCCTGAAAGATCAGCTGAGTTTTTAGAAAAATGGGTGAAAATAGGTATGTTATCATCATTTCGAGGGTTAAGCCAATTTAAAACATAGCATGCTTTATTGGTTAATTCGTAGGGACCCTTCTCCCCCTCTTTTTTCAAAGCAAACAATAATTGTTTTAAATTTCGATGGTGACGCTCGATAATGGCCTGACCACCAGAATTATGAGGGATACCCATCTGATGGATTATTCCCCATTGCTGGAAAAAGGTTTTACAGGTGTTACTCTTATACGCGGGTGCGTTATCTGTTTTTATGATGTCCCGCTTTCCTAGGACGGCAATTGCCTGAGCCCAATGTTTGCAGGCCGACTTGGCATTTGTGGAAGTGGCTGGGGTCGCCCAGAGAGCCTTCGAACAGGTATCCACAGTAACATGTAAATACTTTAGTCGCTCAAAGGGTGCAAATTCTGTAACATCTGACTGCCATATCTGCCTTGGTTGTAACCCTCTCGGGTTGGTACCCATTTCCTGTAAAGGGGTCAATCTTGCACAATCAGGACAGGCAGCAATGATAGCGCGAGCTGCTGCTCGGGAAATTTTAAATTTGCATTGTAACGCTCAAGCAGATTAATGGAAAAATGAATGAGAAGTTGATGCCTGCTGTTCCACTGAACAAGGAATACCTGCTGCTGACACGGCACTATCTATGACTGCATTACCTTCTGTTAAAGGGCCAGGGAGTGCAGTATGACTACGGATATGTGACACCCAAAAGGCATGCTTCCTTTGTTGGATGATGTTCCAAAGCTGAACAAACAAAGCTTGGAGACTATGGTTGTTTATGTGCCCTATAATTGCCCTATGAATTCGTTGAACAATGCCTACCACATATAGGGAATCGATAACTATATTCATGGGTCGATCGTGAAAAGTTAGAAATGCCCAAACTATGGCTTTTAGTTCTAGGACCTGCACGGATGCGGTCTCCCTCCGAATTTGAGTTTTCCAAAGATCTGGCTCCCGGAAAGCATACCCATATTTTCCAGTTTTGCTACTAGCATCCGTGAACACAGTAATCGCATTTGACAATGGTCTTGAGCTCTGGATTTCTCGTTCTTCCAGCTCCAAAGAGGTGTGGAAGAGAGGATGCTTAGGATAGTGATTGTCCACTCTAATTCCCTGAATGGCTAAGGCAAATTCTACACTTTTCAAGCACCATTCTTTGACTAGCTCCAGAGCCTTTAGAGGCAGGATAATACTGTCAGGCTCTCTGCCGGCAATTGTTCGTACACGTTGCCGGGCTTTCAGAATTCCCATCCCAATTGCTTCATGCCTCCAAGTTAAGGTGCGTCGTAGGTGACTTGGGAGAAAAACCCATTCGAGTACAAACAGGATCCCCTTCTCGTCTATCTGGGCGATGATTATCGCCACCTCCCTTTCTCGGTTGTAGACCACCAGGGATATTGGTAATCCTTCCTGGAATCTGTAGGCAGCTGTTTCGGCTATCTTTTCCTCAATCCGTTTTAGGGCTGCGGCAGCCTTTGGAGTTAAGCTCCGCTTTTCCGCAGGCTCTTTAGCTCCCCTGAGCAGTTGAAACAACGGCTCCATTTCCTCATTCGTAATACCGCAAAAATTCCTGATCCATTGGATGTCTCCCACTAATTTTTGCACACAGTTAACAGTGTCAATTTTTGTCTGCAATTTAAGCTTCTGGGGTCTAATTCTAGCCTCTGTGATAACCATACCCAAATAATTCCAAGGAGCTTGCCTTTGAACTTTTTTAGGGGCAACGACCAAGCCAAATTCCTTTAAACAGTTAATTAATTCCTCTTCCTGCTTGGCTGGTAAAACTTCAGGGCTTGCTACTAGGATATCATCCATATAGTGGTACGTAATCAAATCTGGGTGATTTTCCCTCCATGGTTTCAGGGCCAAATTCACAAACCATTGACAGACGGTTGGCGAATTTTTCATTCCCTGGGGAAGAACTACCCACTGGTATCGCTCTGATGGGCCTTCCCTGTTGATTGTAGGAACCGTGAAGGCAAATTTTTCACTGTCCTCTGGGTCGAGGGGTATTGTAAAGAAACAATCTTTTAGATCAATTACTAGCAAATTCCATGCCTGTGGGAGCATAACAGGTGAGGGCAACCCTGGTTGTAGAGCTCCCATGTTTTCCATGCATGCGTTAACAGCTCGGAGATCATGTAACAACCTCCACTTTCCTGATTTTTTCCTAATGGTAAAAATAGGGGTGTTCCAAGGACTCGTTGATGGCTTAATGTGACCTTGGTCTAATTGTTCTTTAACTAGTTCCTTTAGGTGATGCAGCTTTTCCTCTGTCAGCGACCATTGGTCCACCCATACAGGGTCCTTCGTGGTCCATGTTAACTTTAAAGTAGAGCGGAAGCTGCCCCCAATGGCTGCTAGGGAAAAGGTGTCTGCAAGATGACTCCCCACTGGGCCAGAACATCCCTTCCCAGCAGCCACAGTGATGTGCACATCACATAAGGCTTTATCATGGCTCTGTTTCCCTCTTCATCCATAACTGTTACAAAACATCGACTAACCTACGTAGGAGATATTGCCCCCCGATACCTGTCACAGGAGTATCAATCTCTTGCAGATCCCACTGTGGTGGCCACGCAAACTTGGGAACGATAGTGATATCTGACCCTGTGTCAATCATCATGGCAACATCAGTAAGATGAACACCATCCGGTCCCACCATACTCACGAGTCTTGTCGGACGCTGAGTAGTTATCTTTTCACAAAAGGCGACCTGGGGGGGTCCAGAAAATCCAAAGCCCTTGTTTCCACGCTGGGCCTGTCCAGGATTAGGAACTATGGCTCGAAAAGGTATCAATTGGGCTATCCTGCTCAATGCTGGAATAGTAATAGGAGGGTTGAAAATTTTTATCATTATACCAATATTTCCAGAGTAATCAGCATCAATACACCCTGGTAGAACAAAAATGCCCATTTTTGAAGCTGAGGGATGGCCAATCACCAAAGCGGATAGGCCCCTCCTCAGGGGACCAGTGCGCGTAGACTCTAATATGTGCACATCAGAATCTCTAATTATTGTGGATTTTGCCACGGCCAGATCGACTCCTGCGCTTCCGCACGTTGCGGAGGAAAGTTCGCAGAGGCAGCCATCCTTTGGGGATATTTGTTCGCCGCGTCCCTCATAACGCGGCGGCTCCCGTTTCCCTGCAACGGTGTACCGTCCTTACAAAATCGTGACCGACACTCTGCTGCCCTATGCCCAAACTTTTGGCATTTTGCACAGTTCCCATTAAATCCTTTTGGGCCCACACCTTCAATCCTAAATTTGTTAGGACACTTCCTTTTCACATGTCCTGGTTGGCCACATTGAAAACACGCTCCGTGAAATCCTTTATCCCCCTTTCCAGACATTCTCCCCTCCTTAAGTGCTGCAGCCAAAGCCACGGCATGTATTTTAGCCTTCTGCTCTTCCTCAACCATTGGTGCTCGGGAACATACTTCTATCATTTGAACAATTGAGGCCCCTGGTGGCAGAGTACCCAGTAGTTGTTTACAGGATTGGTTCGCGTTTTGAATTGCCAATTCTTTAGCCAATATCGCTTTCATCTCTGGAGGCACATTAGGTGCCATATCCAGGGCCTCCTTTAGCCGGTCGACAAAGCCGAAAAAAGGCTCGTTTGGCTTTTGTACTATTTTGGTATATGGTAATTGAGGTGTTCCTATCTGTGGCAGGGCAAGAAAGGTTGCTAAAGCTGCATTTTTCGACTGTTGTAATATTCTAGGATGAAGCGCTGCTTGGGCCTCGGGTGCCCGATAACGCCCATTTCCCATCAGTTGGTCGAGAGTGGCAATCCTTAATGGATCATCCATACTACAATTTAAATTTTCCAATTGCTTTTCTTTCAACCTTTCTTGCCACTTTGCTAGCCAGAGCATATAAGTAGTGGAGGAAAGCAGAAGTTCCATTATAGCCCTGCTGTCCGCAGGAACCATATTAGAATATTTAAACAAAGCAGAGATTTGGTTTCAAACTAGCTTATTATCATGTCCATATTGCATCACTGTTTTTTGTAAACTTTGCACCAATTTCCAATCTAAAGGTTCCCACTTGGGGCCCTGGGCTCCCACTACTACGGGGGCTGCTAGTGGGGTTAATACAAATTCCCCCTGTAACCGAGCATTCTCTATCAACCCCTTATACCGTGCTCCCGCATTAAAAGTTGGATCAACAGGTGGCGCCACATCCTTACACTTTCCCCTACCATCACTTCCACTTACAGTGGCTCAGAGCCACGACAACAATCCCTCCTCAGCTGGATCGCTTCCTCCAGCTGCTTCCCTTTTCTTTTGAATCTCCCATAACTCCTCAACCTCCCTGCCCAAAAGGCAGCCCTCCAGGCCAAACTTTGCCTGCAGATAATTTTTGCTTTATCAAGTGTCATACTCCCTTCTTTGACCATCTGCAGTACCCACTCTTTTTTCTGTCTCAAAACCTCTTCACTCGCCTTAAAGCTAGAAGTACCTTTTCGCGCCTCCCACTGCCCCAATTGTTTATCCACATTCTCCAACCCCTCTACTATAGCCTTATGGGCAGCCTTATATGCTGCCTTCACATCCCTTGCCCTGGACCCGCTGTCTAATCGCCGCATCTGTTCCAATAACTCCGTCATCCTCTCCGCTTGCTCCCGAAGTTCTCGTCGCATTCCTTGGACAATGGCGTCATCGTCGTCCGATCCATCCGGGATCGGTGCTTTAATAGGATCCACGTCCATCTCGGGCACTGTGGGGGGTGGTCGTTCCGGGGGTGGTCGTTCCTCCCCCTCCCACGGTGGAAGATACTCATCCGCTCCCCCCCATACTTCACATTCAGCTAAAGTTCCTGGGCACGCCTGCCGAGATGAAGCCCCTTTTTCCTTATCGTCCATTTCCTCGCATAGACTCGGCTCAGTAATTTCAGTCCACTCGGAGTCTCCTGAACCATTCTCCTCCCCTTTTCCTCCGCGGAGTGCTTCCCGCAAAGCGGCAGCGACTTGAGCCTCCCCGTGCAACTGTTCAAGCATTAGCCGCACAGGACGATATATTTTCGCAAGTCGCCGAGCTTCCTCTGAACCTACTTGCACACCATCCCACAGTTCCTTTCCCACTCGCTCCCAGGACTCGAGCTTATATACCTGAGAAGTTTCCTCTATGAGTCTTTTCTGCTTACAAAACAGCAGTAAGTCAATTAAATCGGCTTTTGAGATCTCAGTCTCAGTCTTTTGAGCGAGCTTTAACAAACTTTCTACAGTAGCACGCTCCGTTGCTGATGCAGCAATTTCCATTCTAGTTGCTGATGCAGCAATTTCCATCCTGCTTCCTGACTCACCAGGTCAGTCGTGGCCACAATCCGCCTTTCTTCGGGCGCCCAGCTACTTCTCCGCTGGCTGCAGGATCCCTCGCGTTTTCGGCTCCACTTTACCCACGATCACGTCGGGGTCACCAGATGTCGAGGCCCACCCCGCAAGACGGAGTGAACAACACTTCAATGTGAAGCAGGTTCAACTCGCTTTACTATTGTCAGCAACAGAGCTTTATACCATTCCGACACCCGTACACGTGGACACGCGCTAAGAAACAGCATTCTCATTGGTTGGGCTATAGCGTCCATGCATAGTAAGCTTGCAGCTGATTGGCGCTCTTCTCGGTGCTCTGTTGCTGGGCCTCCCGGACGTCTATCTGGTTGTGGCCGGTCCAGTCCCCCTGAAACTGCCCACGAACACGTTCTTCTCCTCTGGGTGACCTTTGAATCCCATTACCTCAGTTCCTTATATTCTTGCAAAAGTACTAAGGCCTCAACACTGACCAGTTGGAGAGTTTGGGAGCCCGGTGGTATGATTCACTCCCCAGGTCATCAGAAAGCATCGGACAGACTTACTGACACAGGCTGGACCGTTATCCGTCTTGATGTGCTCGGGCGAGCCCATGACCACAAAATATGTGGTTAGATGCCTGCAGACATGTAGGGCCCTTTCACCGGTCTGCACTGTGGCCCACACAAACTTTGAGTAGGTGTCTATGGACACGTGGACATACTTGAGGCGCCCAAATTCAGGTACATGTGTGATGTCCATTTGCCACATCTCTAATGCCTTCAGGCCCCTGGGGTTCACACCAATGCCCAGACCTGGCCCATGATGACTACACTGGGGACAGGCCTGCACAATTCCGCGGGCATTGAATATAGTTATATCATACATCCGGGTCAGGCCCTTGGCATTAGTGTGGAACTGTTCATGAGCAATACGGGCGATTTCAAAATGATTCAGTGGCCCATGCTCGCGCGCCAAGCTCACTAACTGGTCAGCCCGATCGTTACCCTTCCCCAAACCCAGTGTCCATTGATGGCTCCAGACGTGGATGGCACAGAACGCCGTCGAGTGTCACCTCACAGCTCTCTTGATCTGTAGAAACAGCTGGAACAATCACTGGTTACGAGTTTCTTTCAAAAGAGCATCCTCAATTCGCTGTACTACTCCGACGACATACAGGGAGTCCAATCTGCAACGAGTCACCTTCCACTGCTTGTAGGGTGTGGGCCTTCCATAGGTCCTTCTCCTTTCCAGGTGATGGTCGCCCTTCTGGAGATTTTCCCTGCGTCTGTGAATACCGTGAGGCCATTGCGCAGAGGTCTTTCTACACACTTTGGTCTTCCCACCCACGAATAGCTGGTGAGGAAGTGGCCAAGCTTTCCTGTGGGCCTTCCAAAGTCACCTCCCCAGGGAACTCCAAGAGCGCTAACTGCAGTGCAGTGGAGTGCCGCAAGGCCCATTCCAGATCTCCAGGCTTGTTATGATTGGTTGCTAGGAGGGTTGCTAGGTCCTGACCGCATAGGCTTCTTCTCAGCTCTGCAAGGTTGTTTACCCGAAGCGGCTAGTTCCTCATTTCCCGCCGGCCAAGGACAATTCGCTAACACTCCCCTGTACATTATCAGCAAGGCGCAGGTGGTGCAGATCCTCAGCACAGTATTTCTCTACAGGAATAGAACAGCCATAGTTTTTTGTAGCTTAAGCTTTCCTGAGCTCCCTAAGTAACTAAGTCTTTGGTAATATTCTTTCTAAAAAGTGCTGTTATCAAAGAGGGATTGAATTATTTAACTTGAACTGCATTTTTTAATTTATGAGAACAGGAGTCAAGAATCTCCATTACAAATGCAAAACAAGCAGCAGTGAAAATATGATGAAGATAGCAAATGAGTCACCATGTGAACAACAGACCATCTGTTTCTTTGATCTGTTGCAAAAAATGCTCAGTTATGGGGTGCTAAATGCCCATAAACTATATGTGCACATTGCAAGAGCTTGCTCTAATGTGCAGGTGAATCTCCTTGGCCAAAAATGAGGTTTTTACCTGTTTTAAAGTAATTGCAAATAAAACTTCTCAGGTTTATTTTGTAAAAATAAAATGTTGGTGGTCATTATTTGAGGAGGTAAAATCATAGTTTTCTTTAAACAAAACTAATGCTTGTTACTATTCATCTTTAGGTGAAGCTATATATAGTCCATCCTTCAGAGCCAGAGGACTGCTGGCAGGAGAAAGCTTTGGTGCTCTGTTCCCCAGCAAACTCACAGGCTAGATCAGATCCTGCCACCACACTCACTTGAGGTGTCCAATGACTGATAAGATTGATATGTTAGTCGAGCGTACACTCCTAAGATAAAGGTTTTTTTGGGTTTTTTTCCTCTTTACAGCTGGAAAAAAAAAAAAACACAAGTCTAAGGGAGATCAAAAGTCTTAGGCAGGAACATTCAAAGTCTAGGTGGCCTCTTTGCTGTCTGAGCCTGTCAGCACTGGAGCTTTTGGTATTGAAGTTCCTGCTGCCTGAGGTGGTCTTCCAGGCATATCCAGAAGCACTGAGCTCCTGCTGCTGCACAGACCCGCATGCACCCCAAGCCTAGGCCTGTCCAGATTGACAAATTGGCTGTTTCCTCACCCTTCCTTTTCCAGGAGCATTTCTTGTGCTTGCCCTGCTGCTTTGGCACCTGCTGCATTGGCTTCAACATAAAATACAGGTTTTTCCTGCTGGAGCAAGAGGTGAAGCAACACCTTTATCTTCTTCATTGCTTGATGTGGAAGGTTTAGTCTCATCTAAACATGGGAACATGTTTCATTGGCAGCTTTGCTCTAATCATTGTGCTACAGGCTCTTTGGCTTGAAGTACAAGTTGGGAAAAATTCCTTAGCTCCCCACATGAAGCCATTCCACTGCAAAATAAATAAATAAATATAATGGCCACCGACATAGGCTGAAAGCAGAAGCATAGCTATAGTCAAGCGCTTTGGTTCTTACCAAGGAATGGGCATCCATGCTCCAAAGCTCACTTGTGCAGTGTTAATGACTGAGTGTCTCCTTTCCAGCTGTCTTCCTTACCATTAGTTTTAGAGGTAGTCTTTGTCCCATACGTTGCCTGAGTTAAATGGAACATACAATCAACTTCTAGCCTGACAAAGAGCCTGTAGAAAGGTGTTTAGGGCACTTACTTTTTAGAGAGCTGTGTGTTTTAATGATCAGGCAAAAGCAAGAACTGGATTCAAGGCTTTTGCAGCCTGGGTCTGAGCTGTAACTGAAAGGAAGTGCATCACATACTCAAGGAGGTGTGTTTGAAACAAAGGAGTAACCAGTAGCTCAGTATAGACAAAGTTTTGAGACATATTTTTTCATATGGCATCACCTTGCAGGTTATTTTCGGTGTCTCTCCGCACAGCAGGCTGCCTGTTGTGCTTCCCATTCAGAAGACTTTCATTCCCACAGGGATTTAATTGAGAACTGAACTGGGAACTGAGGTTTTCTCCACAGAGGTAAGGGCTCATAGGTTGGGTGCTGTAACACAGAGTGTCCAAGTGCTATTGTGGATCTGGGCTTAAAGTTCTTGTTTAAGGATAAAGCAAAAGGGTTTGATTATGGGGAAGAAAAACAACAACAAAAAATAAGGGTTATTTCCTTAGCCCTCCCTTTTCTGGCGAAGGCTCAGATGTGATTCAGTTCATCTGGGTGGGTAAAGTTTCCTTCTCCCAAGCAGGCTGACCAGGGCACAGGGCATCCCCAGACTCCTCTCAGCTTCTCTTCAGAGGAGGTCGGGGTGCAGGCACTTGAGCTTTCAGTCTTGCCATTCAGAAAACCAGTAATTTGTGACTATTCTAATTAGAAAGGATTCAAACCTGGAAATTACCAGAGAAAGGCAGTCAGCCCTCAGAGCCCTTTCCTTGTGAAACTGGAAAAGGCTTGAAAACAGCACCATCTCATGGAGATGCCTCGTATCAGACACCGGAGAGGGTTGCTTTGCTCTTCAAGTTTGTTGTCAATCACATCGATGGTAAACAAACTTCTTATGCTTTGGCTAAGGTATTTCCTTGTACCAGTAATATATCCACACACCGATGCATGTTTTTTTTTTTTTTCCAGCATACCCCCAAGATGTACCCTACATCCATAGGTCAGCTGTAAAAGCATAACAGTTGAGGAACCTACCTTATTTGCCAGCAAGACACACAGAGGTGCCTTAGGTGGCTAATTGAAATCCTTGAGGCTAGTAACCTGGAATGCAAGCTAAACTAACTCTTACACTTGTTTTAAAGCCTTGATAAGAAAGCTGATTTTTCTAGGGAAAACAAAACAAAACAGAAGAACAGTTAATGCAGTTAATGTAACCTCATACAGCTCTCCTCAGATTTTCCCAGTATACTGGGAAGGCATATTTTCTCATACTACTTACTATTCTTTCCTTGTCTCTTATGTCTCCCTGGTCATCTCTGTGGTTCTGTGGTCAACATATTGCACTGCCAGGCTATCTAACATCCAGATTAAATGGCACATTTCTTCCATTAGTAGCTTTCAATAATAGTTTTCAGCAACAGGTTCATTTTATGTTAAAATTTTAGTGTATTAATAAGTCAAACAGCAAAACTACTTCACAGGTATTTTTGCCACTTGCAAACTGCAAGGGAGGCAATATTCTTGCCATAAAGACAGTCATAATATTAGTTTTCTCTGTATTTTCAAACTTCTGCCTGAACAATGAAAATGTCAAAGAAAAATAAAAGCTTGTCTTGTATCTCAGTAAGAGTTTTTCTTAAGGAATCTCAGTGTTATCTCATTTGAACAGACACAAACATAAATAACATCATTTGGGTAGGCACATTTTTTAAATAAGGTCTCTAGAAAGCTTTAAGTCACTATGCTGTTTTATCACATATAAATTACAAAGTAGGAAAACATTTAAAATTGGTGGAAAAGCCAGTTAATTATTGAATGCATGGGAATAATTTGCATAATATAATTGGAAGTGTTACACTTGGCCAATTGAAAGATTTTGCTATTGAAATCTAGAGTTGTCTATATTCTTCCTGTCAAGCGTTGCATTACACCTTTTTTATTTATACTGCTTTGACTGAGTGTTATCTAAATGTACAGTTTGCTTTCTGCTAAAGGCTAATTTTCCTGTTAGTAATCTGATGTGATAGTCCTTTTATTTGAAGTTATCTTATTTTTTCAAATTAACCTCTTCTCTGAGTCAGAAAACTTACATTACCTTACATTATCTACTAGACTTTTTAAGTCCATATGACTGAAACTTTTTCTTTACTGATGAAACCTAGACTCAAGATGAAGCAGTGGTTGCAAAGGTAGGACAAGGTGTTCTGCTTCATTAGTTTTCCTCTTCAAGTGGGCTATATTTCAGATATTGTCACATAGATCAGGATTTGGGATTTGCAAGGGACTAACAGATATTTGTATGTACCATATACCTTTTTTTTCTGACACCTTGAAAAAAAAACGGAAAGTCCCTATGTACCATACAGGTCTATCATTAAAAACATTGCCATATTTTTATTTCTTCTAGAACAGGTAAGAGAAGAGTATGTAACTCCCAACCTAATCCCTTTTACCATGGGAACTCCCATCCTTTTACCATGAATCATTAGTGGTAGATGCACACTAGCTCACTTGGGATCTCAATTCGTAGCTCTAACTTTGAACATCATACTCTGACACTGTGTTTTCTTTTTGCTTCTCATTCTTCTTATTCTATGAATTTCAGTTTGACTTCTCCCACAACACTGTTCCCTCCATTCTCTTTCACATCTCCTCCACAAAATGTATTATTTCTAGCAGATAAAGGACTTTTAACAAAAACTTCTTTTATTTTCTTTCAGGAAAAGGGGAAACGGCTTTAAACAAGAACATTCCAGTCAGTGTCATCCTTCTATTTTTTTCCCCAAGGCGAGCTAAAACTATTTATCTTTATAAAGTTTGGTTAAAACTAAACCCAGGATCAATCCAATCTCAACTAATACTTTCAACCCTTGCTTCTGCTAATAAGCCATGGCTTGTGGATGAAGAATAGATTGTTTAATAAAACAAAACCCTTTACATTCCACCAGTGATGGCAAATAATTTGTCACTCTTTACAGTATGCAGACACTCAGTGTGATGAACACATAATTCAGATTGTGTTTTACTGGATAAGCTGCTGTTACAGGATAGGAGCTCTTTTTCATTTTTGATTAAACTAAAAGACAGATTTTAAAGGAAAATATCATGTTGCTACGCCAAAAGTATTTCTAAAAATGATTGGCCTTACTGAAGAGTCTAAATATTTTGCAATTATGTTCTATACATAAATATTAATCAATAAAAATATTTGCCTTATCATGTTTAGACATGGAGTTAAGCAAGAGTAACATTTTGCTTTAATATTTACATATCATTTTTTAAATTTGAGGATTCATTTTTATTAACAGTGAACCTACCAATTTAAACTTTTGAAGAGTATATGTATGTCACTTAAAAGGTGGTAGAGACCTGTTTTGTAACATTTTTTAACTACTGGAAACTGTTTCTTTAGACTGGCCGCTGTGACTTTCAAATGAGTTCTAGATGAAGTATTAAATGGTAAATTTTTCTTTTAGATGGTGTTTTACCCTTGCATCTACTTTAGAATCTATTTGGGTAGTATCTCAGAAACCTAAAATGTCCTTAGGAAAAAAAAAGTCTGAATCTAAAAGCAGAAAAAGTTGAACTTTTGGGGGGCAATATTTCCAAAAATGTTTTAGAAAGCTGCAGATCTTCACTGGAAAAAACAAGCAAACAAAACAAAAACAAAACAAAACAAACCCTCTCTTTTTTCTTACTGGTCCAGTCTGCTTTCAGTTTGGATAGTTTGGATGGCTGAATTCTGCGTATCTAAATTTTGCCCTACAATTCCAGCTGGCTGTGATGTTGGTCACTTTTTGTCCTGCGATGTGTTTGCGATGGCCTGTTCTGTCAGCTGCAGCAGCAGGATATTCTAAATTCCCCTATTTCACTGTCTACATTCAATATAAATGCAGTATCAGAACAGTCTGCTCCTCATTTATTAAAGTACACAAAGGGTCTTGTAAAAAGGGGAATTGTAGTTGCAACTAATGAGAAGAGTCTTAATTGCAATGAAACTAGGACAAGAGCATTTCAGCGTGGCATAACTGGTTGAGGTAAAATAAGGATATTCTCTTCAGATCATTCCGGGACATTTGAATGACCAGTTACTAGGATGTGAGTACTTCATAAATGTACCATGGGCTTATTTATGCAGTTCAGTCTATGGCAGTTATTTTTGGTTTCCAAGTAAGCATATATAAACACACATGTGTGTGTGTGTGTACAGATATATGTATGGATATATATAATATGCATACAAAAAAAAATAGTGATTTGTTTACATTTTCTGGAATTAGTAGGGCTTTTGAGAGGTATAAGTGATTAGGAATTATTTCCCTACTAAAAGTTTCATACTTTACATTCTTTTTTCTTCTGAATTCTCTTTCAGTTTAAAAATAATTTCAAAATGCTGTTAGATTTTATTACAATAAACAATTTACAAATTGTTTAGTTGCAATGAGATGAAAACACTATTCATACAATGTAAAAACAGAGAGGACGAATCTGGTAGTCTGACAGAGGCAAAGCCACCATAATTCTGTAGCCTCATGTCCAACCAGTAGTGAGGCTGAGCATGGATTCCCAGTAACTCCCAACAGGTAATGGATCCCCAGTAACTGGCCTTTGGATCTTCTGGTCTCCAGTTGCCTACTGCACAAGGAAACACACACACACACAAATGGGTCTCTCAGTTGACCTTAAGGTCTCTCCAGTAGTTGGCCTGGACTCCCCTGGTCCCTCCAGGTGCCTCACGCTGAGACACAAACCTGTTGGCTCCCAGGCCACTTACCCTAATCGCCAGTTACTGCAGCTGGATGGTCCCTGGCGACCGCTTGCTGCCACGGGCACCTTCACTCGCTCAGCCTGCTGGCACCACAGGTACACTGTGGCCCCTGCTCCTTACTCCAGTCACGGACACTTAGACTCCCATGCACACATGTGCACACAGAAGAGAGACACCCTCACTCAGGAAAATAGCCTAAAACCAGTGTATAATGTGTATGAACAGTGTTTAAATGTTAAATCAGGTGCAAATCAGGCATGGCCAGACAAACATATTGAGCCAGGGCAGGTGCTCCTTTCCACTATATTTCCACTATTTTTTACCTCACCAAGATATTTTAGCACTAATGTTGAAAGAAAAACCCTGTGGTTTCTGTACAAAACTTGTCAAAAACATCAAATCTCTACCATTAAGTACTTTGATTTCAACAAAAATGCTTTTATCAGTTACAAAAAGTTCCATGCAGATTTTTGTCAGCCAGCATCTCATTTTTGCTTTGGATCCCACCTGGAATATATGAAAGTAATATATTTCACTTAAGTTATTTGACTATTTTGTGACAGATAGTACAAATTAAAGTCAGATTGATAAATATGCAAAAAATACTGTTTCTCAGCTAACATAACATTTTGCAGCAGAATCAATTTTCTATCTGGATAATGTAATTTTTATTTGCACAATGAGTATAACTTAAAGAATTAAACCAAATATGGCTCCTAGTCCTGCAGGAATATATATGAGTATTTAATAGTATTCTCTCCAAACAAGTAGAATTTTAAACAAAAATAATAAATCTCTACCTGCTCCTAGGAATCAATATTTAATTTTGTTTGGATTGACGTGAATATTGGCTACAGAATAAATATCCCTATAGATCATCTGTAGCCTCCTGTACAGAAAGGGTCTTATTTTAAAGAAAAACAAAACAACAACAAAGCACTTTAATTCTTTTTTTTTTCCCTAGATAAATCGTTGTGATTTAAAGTCATAGATATTATAGCATTTTAAAATAAAGTTCATTTGGAATCACTTTCCCATCAATTTCATTTTATTCTGTGTTTACATTTGCTCATCCGTTTGAATGTTTGATCTTGGCAGGTAAAAATCTCAGACTGATATTTGGAAATGGCAAAGCATGTGTGTAATTTGAAAAGAAGAGCACATGAGGATCGATTTGAGATTGGACTTCAGTTTGTAGATGTTCACACTGCTCACTGACCCCACCGACCTTCTTTGTGAAGGTGCTCCTGCTTCTCGGGGAACTCTGTCAAGGTACTCACCTGCTCAGCTGACTTAGCAAATGGCTTGTAAAGGATCACAAGTAACATGGTGTGGAAAGCAGCTGCTCTGCATACAAACTGGTGAGTGATTCTTGGAAGGGGAAAATGCAGTAGCAAAGTGTGGTCAGTGGACTCAAGAAAAAGCAAACTTACAAAATGTCAGAGAGGAGCTCCTTAGGAGCCATGGCAAGAAGAAAAAACAGGTGAGGAAGAGTAGCATTTGTTACAAGACACAGTATTGCAATCACAACTGCAAATGACACCTTCTGGGAAGGATCCTTCCCTCTGACCTTGACCTTTTCAGTTACTATCAGGATGGCAAGCATGAATTACTCTCTGGATGGTTTAGTTTAAAGGGTAATGTTAAGCTATGGCAAAATATTCAGAAGAGACCAAAGTATTCAGTGCCTTGCCTTTTCAGTTTTCATGAAACAGGTAATTGTGACAAATTATCATGGTTAATTTTAACACTAAAAATTGGAACAGAGTAATTAAAGGATGGGCTGAATAATATTTAAGGAAATTGTGTTTGATTTAGTTAGACTGCTGAAAATCATTCCAGTCTACTTTAGAAAAGGGTTGAAGCAGCCTCTGACCTATCAATATTTATCTTCAAGGATGGAGAATGCAGTGCCCTCCATACAAACAGTCCAAACAGTCTTTACCAGGAAGAAAAATATGGAGGTGGAGAGCTGTAGACCTATCAGCCTAGGCTTATTATCCAGGCAGTTACTGGAATAAATTCTTATACAATCAATTACTGGACAGCAAGTGATCAAGAATAGCCCAGTAGGGATTTGTCACATACTAGACAAGACTTTTTTTTTTTTTTTTTTTTTTTGACAGGATAACTGTAGCACATAGAGAGGAAACATCTGAATTGATGTTTTTTTTCACTTTGTTGAGACTCACAAAACCGGTCTCATCTGATAATTATATAAACAAGTGAATAAACATGTTCTGGAATAAATCTGAGCACGGTGTATGTGTAACTGGTAGAAAAACCCGAACATCTGCTCTCTAACTTGGAAGGAACTTCAAATAGTGATCCCAAGAGAGGTGCCTTACCTCTGTTCTCTCTGATATTTTAATTGCTAACCCAGATGATGGGGTAGAGAGTGTGCTTATTTTATTTGTTGGTGACATCCAGCTGGAAGGAAATACAGGCTTGGAATATAAATACTGGGATTTGAAGAGATATTGACAATTTTAATTAAATTTCACTGTACTGATTTTTGGAAAAAAAACAAGCAATACAAGCACTGCATTTGAAAATGAAAAATCAGATGCACACCCTTACATAGGGACTAATAGGGTGGGTAGCAATTGTTAGGAAAAGTTCTGAGTATTGCAGTACATCATAAACTGAGCATAGGTTAGCAACAGTATTTTACTATCAGGGAAGCAATTCTTTCACTTAATCAGAGGCTAAATTAGGTTGGGCCTCAGGAGGTTCTCCTCCAGCTTCCTGTTCAAAGCAAGGTCGGACTGTGAGGTCAGACCCACATTCCACAGGGCTTTTTCCAGCCTGGTCTCCAAGAATGGGGACTGCACAGCCTCTCTGGGCAACCTGTCCCAACACTTGACTATCTTCATCAAAATATGTTTTGCCTTATATCCAGTCAGCATCTCCTTCCTTTCAACTTTCCAGGAAGTGTTAACAGAAGTAATGATGACTTGGACTGGCAAGGTCTCAGTGGTGTATTTTGCCAGTTTGGTGTACTGTACTTAAAAAAAGTATATCGACAAGTTGCAGTGTCTAAAGAACAATAAAGGGTGAGGACTGGAAACATGGTCTTTGAGGCAAGCATGACAGAATGGGGTGGCTAGTGTAGACGAGTGAAAGCTGAATGTACATCACTGCACATGGGAATGCTCTCTTAGGATCAAAGGGGACTGTGATCAGTCACACTCACCCACACAGTGACAAGGGAG
Source organism: Tinamus guttatus (assembly GCF_059628265.1). Classification (NCBI taxonomy): domain Eukaryota; kingdom Metazoa; phylum Chordata; class Aves; order Tinamiformes; family Tinamidae; genus Tinamus; species Tinamus guttatus. The sequence goes on along the minus strand of NW_028289001.1, from coordinate 266,700 downwards.
GATAAATGTAGCTGACTTCCATTGATGTGAAGTCTGGTAAGGTATCAAGGATTTTTTTTTTAATAAAAAGCTTTGTATTCTTCTTCCCTATAGGTTTAAAAGAGCAAGTTAGACAAGTATCTGCCAGTGTGCTCCCTGTGCTCAGTTCTCCTTCTGTACAAAAGGAGGGATTGGAGAGTCCCATATTTCTCAGAAAGAGCCTCCTGCTATTAGGTGGAAAAAGAAAAAAAAAAGATATAAAAATTTCTACTAGATTGCCAAGCAGCCTCTCTTTTCCTTTAACACCCCTACCTGTTGTGATCTAAGTACTCTATTGTCAGAGATTCCCCTGGTTTCTTGGATTCAACATTAGATGTTCATCCTACCATCTCCCTGACAAAAGCTCTCTGTTCTTCCCCGGACAGAATACAGCTGAAGAGTGACTGAAAGAAACGACAATTTGGCATTTGTGTTCCTTCACTGCAGGAACACACTGACACAGCAGCTGCTCTCCTCACACAGATGCTTCTTGTGGAGTGAGCCGGGCTGCGTGGGCACACGTGCTCAGCAGTGAGGGCTGGTGTCACCACTGTGGTGTAATCTGCAGCGAGTCCCAGGATGTACAGATACATCCTCACCATAGGGATTAGCATATGAAAAAACCATACATGGGGAGAACTACAGATAAATTTTAAAAGCAATATTTACTCTGAATTTTGGAGGAAAAAAAGCAGAAGAGAAGAATTTAAATATGTGACTGTCCAATAGGTGACTGATCTTCAAATAGAAAAATACTTGAAAAAATAAAAAGCAAAGACTTACTCAGGGCAGTTACTGAATCCCTGTTTTATAGTAAGAACTACATACAGGTATCTGTTGATGAAAAGAGTGAGCTAGTCTCTGATTACATTTTTGGCATTGTGTATATATTCCGTTAGAACAATTGTTTTCAGTCTTTTCCAAGTTGAAGATCCCTGCTTTGTTGAATCCTATATAGTAAAATTAAACTAATGATTGTTCTTTCTCTTTTTAATTCTACTTATTTCAGAATTCCTATAAAAATTGCCTAAAGCCCACAGGGATACATGTCCACTTATTAAAATCACTGTTTTAGATAAGAGAATAAATAAGGTTGTTAGACGTCTTAACCTGCAAATACTCAGGATGGGCAAAATTTGTCACATGCAAAGCAACCTATGCTGCTTTTTGTATGTTTTGAAGCTATGGGGTGAAATCTTGGCCTCAGGATTAACACCTGTGTATGCGTTTATTTTAGGACAAAGACTGTCCCACCATTTTCTCCCTTGTGGTGTCAAGATGGGGAATCTTATCTGTTACCGGAGGATGACTCCTATTCAATCTCATTGTAAGAAAGAAGGAGAGCAGCAGGGAAGCTGCCTGGTCCAGACCTGTGATTTGACTCCTTGTGAAGGTGAGCCGCTGGGAACGGGACTGACACCTCTTGAAGGTGTGCCGCAGAGAGCGGAAATACACAGACATGGGGCAAAACCTGACAAAGCAGTATGCCCTGGTTTTATCTACATGGAAGGCCTTAATGCTCAGAGAGGCATTAAAGTTACTGACTATGCGTTATGCCTGGTGCCGAGGACAGGGGTTTGAAGCAACTTCAGCTATTGCATTTAGTGTGAGCGCTTGGCAGAAGGTCGGTGATAAGCTGTGGGATGCCCTTTCTAGAGGCTCTAAAGAGGTAGAGGGTTTACCTACTACTTGGCGACTGCTGCAGGACACTTTGGAGGATTGGAAAGCGGAGCACAACCAGGAGAGCATTCCGGTGATGCCGGAAAGTACCCCTCTATTGGGGGAAGACAGAGAGGACCAGGAGAAGCGCCCTTCTCCCGGAGAGTCTGCTACGGAGCAAATGGACGCTTTGCAGTGCTCCACGGGCGCCTCTGGGTCGTTGAAACATGAAACCAACTCGAGTCATAAGTACCCCTCGCCTGATGAGCTGCTTAAGATGCGGCGACGGCGCGGGGGGGGGGGGGGGGGGGGGGCGGGGAGTCTCCCAGTGAGTTTTTGCCCCCTCTCTATAAGACACCTGCGCAGCAGTTGGCCGAGTGGAAGGCTTTGAATAAACCTGTGCTTCCCTCTGCTCCTCCTGGAGAGGGGGAGAAGGAAAATGATGAAGAAATCCGCAGTAAAAACCGTTTTCCGCCCCCCTGCTCCCCCAAGACTCCTCGGATGAGGAGGAGGAGGCGTTTTCTGCTGTTCGTCCTTCTGTGAAAGAGACTATAGGGAGTTCTCAATGTCGGCCCTTGAGATTAGCAGCCGAACCCTGGACTCTCCCCCCCGCCACGGTGACTGTGTTGCCGCGACAGCCTGGCAAATTCTGGGATCAGGTTAGAAAAAAGGCAGCCGAAATGGGGCAATGGGATTTGTTAGATAAGATCGGTTGCCCTCAGAGGCCTCCACTCAAGTTGTCGGCTGTGGTTTGGAAGCTTTTCCTGTGTTTAAGGCGGCCCCCAACTCTGGAAGAAGGGATGAACACAGCACGATTGCCTGGAAAGTAGTGCAAGACCTGCAGACATGTACATCAAAATATAGTATAAACTCTCCAGAGGTATTGCGGCTGATCCAAATTATTAATGCGGATCTTTTAGCCCTGTATGATATATCCCATCTTGCTCAGATTCTGTTCCAGCCTGTAGAAAATCAAGTGTTTATGGCACACTGGAGGAGATTAGCTGAGCAGGCTGCACTAGATAACATGCGATTGCCGCAAGGAGATCCGCGGCAGGGAGTTGGGGTTGACGCTCTGATGGGAACGGGTCTTTTTGCTAACCCTGATCTTCAGGCTCAGTGGGACCTTAGTATTCTTGAACAGGCACAACGTTTAGGTATGTCAGCTCTGATACGAACTATGGAGCTGGCCTCGCCCCGTCCTAAATATACAACAATCAAGCAAGGGGTTAAAGAGCCATTCTTACAATTTGTTGAACAGATTGCTACATCATTAGAAAAACAAGTAGGGGATGATGACTTGAGAGAGAGACTGTGCACTCAGCTAGCTAAAGATAATGCTAATGAAGATTGTCAGAAAATAATTGAAGCAATGCCAGGTAACCCAACTATTCCTGATATGGTAACAGCTTGCTCAAGAGTGGGAACAATAACACATAAAATGACTGCTCTAGCTGCAGCTCTTCGTCCCAATCCCAAGTGCTTTGGGTGCGGTCAGGAGGGGCATATCAAGGCTGCTTGCCCGTTTCAGAGTGCAGCTGCTAAGCGAAAAGGCAAAGCGGCAGGGCATTTTGCCAAGCCTGTGGACAATACTTGCAATTGATGCAGTAGGATAGGACATTTTGCCAAACACTGTCGATCTAAATTCCATATTAATGGCTATTCTTTGACGGGAAACGAGGAAACAAGCGCGGGGAGGCGCGCGGGGACACAAGTACCTCACACAGCAATTCCATGCATGGGAGCACCTCTGATGGTTTATCCCTCTGCGACTGTCTCACAGGGAAAACCCGTGGATCAGCAGACATGGATGTATCCACCACCGACACAGTAACTCTGTCAACTACGGATATTGTTAAAGTGCCTCTGGATGCGAAGGGGCCTATAGGTCAAGGACTCAGTGCATTATTAATTGTGAGCAGAATGCTCAAGTTTCTGTATTCATCAATAAGGGGGTTTCTCCACAGTTTGGCTGAAGAGCAGGACAAAGGGAGGGGAGACTGAGTGGAGCCATGAGCCGAATGGGACAAAAAGAGCCATCTGCAAGGAGATGGGGCCTTTACAAAGGAGGGAAATAGGGCAATTCCCCCACATTCTTCAGCAAGGGGGACAAAGGAGTTGGTGAGCTCAGGTGAGAACAGATGGCGGGAGGCCGGAGTTCGGTGTAGGCGGGCCGGGAAGGCTGTAACTTCTGAGTACCTTGGCCAATGGGGAAAAGGAGAGGGTGTCCCTCGGTCGGGAAATTAGGATAAAAGGGGGGCTGCGTCCCCTAGCAATTTGAGAGGCCCCACAGGGATATGCCCAGTGGACTCTCCCTTTATTCGAATAAAGTTTTAGGACTCCTCTGTCTCCTTTTGGACATTCAGTTCTTGACAGCGAGATTTTCCGCACAATTGGATGGTCTAGCAGTATTTTGAGTGGACTAATTGTTCATGTAGGTGTTATTGATTCAGATTATACTGGGCAAATTTGTGCTATGATGTCTACTCCCTATCCCCCAGTAACCATTCTCAAAGGTACCCATGTCGCTCAACTTGTGCCTTTTTTGAGTTGTGTGCCTCACACAGAACTTAAGGAACGACGAGAAGGAGGCTTTGGTTCTACGGTCCACCTCAAGTTTTCTGGTCGCAAACTGTATCAGCGCAGAGGCCACAAATGACGTGTACTGTCTCCAACAAAGGCTATTCACCATCAGCGTTGAAGATTACGGGTTTGTTGGACACTGGGGCTGATGTGACTATTATCTCTCAACATTCCTGGCCGTCGTCTTGGCCCATTATGAATTGTCAGGGATTACAGCAGGTCTGTGGAATCCCTCCCTGGCTCCCTTAGTGGACAATGTTAACCTTGAAAAGATTAGAGTGTATCTATGAGATAGGGAATTCACATAGAGACAGCAGAAAGTTATTAACAAGTTTAAGGAGGTTTTGGCCACAGAGCAGAAACTGGCCAAGCTAAGAATTGTCCAATCATAACTCTGTTACTAGCTACTGTCCTTTGTAGTCCTCACCAATAAGCAGTAGCCACGATGAAGAAAGCTCGGTATAAATAATGCACTTGGAAAACAATAAAGTGGAGTTTGCGTTGCATCTACCCCAGTTGATTGTGTTTTTGGCCACCACGACTGCGACATAGAGCCTCTCTGACTCCCAAAGACTGTGGAGTGAATGCCTGGTTGCCGTCTGGCTGTGCAGAGCAGATGGGGTTGCTGTGATATTTAATTTCACACTAGGGAGGCTGTGAGGGGCCATAGGCCTTGGGGCCAGCAGGAGCAGTAAGTCATGGGGCCAGCAAGAGGACAGAGGCCATGGGGCCAGGTTTCAAATTAACTGCATAAGGGCATTGTACAGGGAGATGGGGGGTGAGGGATATGCACTCTGTGGAACCAGACTGCTACTTGCGAGCGGTTCCAATACAGGAACGTGTGGAGGGTGAAACAGTAAAGAACCTACATATTCAGCCAAACTATGGGCACAGTCTTAGAATTGTTAGAGCTGGTTTTTGGCCTTTATGAACTGTTCCCTGGTGGCTTGTCCTACCAGAGCACTTTACATCAGAAGTCCCACTTAGCATCTTATTCAAGCGCACAGTTCTCAGCGCCACTAATGCCTTTTTGCTATGAACACCAGAGCTGACAAGGTTAAAGGCCCACACGTGTGCACATTGATATGTCTGTGTACGTGGAAATCATATATCTGATGGCAAAATCTGCACAACACAACAGGATGTCTACACTGGCAGTTCACACTGCTCTCACTGTTCTGCTAGAATGAGGTAAAAGGACTTCCATGTAGCTGTATGACTCCTCAAAACAGTGTAATCAAGGAATTATCCACAATTTGTTATTTAATGGGAGAAACCTTCCTATTTGGTTCATTTGTAGCACTGTCACCGATAACCGGGAATAAACCTCTTAACACCAATGTAGTATTAAGAAGCAGGCATTCACTTTATTGCAGCACTGGGTGCATGGGGGATAGCTTCACCTATCGTGCACACCCTAAGGTGTGTTTGCTAAAACTTTTATTTCTAAATTATCTACATATGCATTAAATTCTTGGAATGATCATAAATATTCATTCTGTTTCCCAGAAGTAATTACAATCTACCCCACCCTTGTGCGCGTGCACCCTCTGTCCCTTTGGTGGTCTCTGGTGGTCGTCTCCTTCTGTCCACTCCATGATGATCCGGAACTCACTTCCATATACAGCCCCATTCTGGCTCAGAGGCCCTGTTTTGGTCCTACTGCCCAGTTCCAGGCAGTTCTTTGAAGATACGGTGGTCCTCATCTTTGTCTTCGACCGGTCTTTGTTGTTTTTGTCCATATCCTCTCATGATGTCCCAGGAACATCTGCTGTTTTGTCTGTATTTTCCGGAGACAACAGCAAAAACATGTCCTTGGGTGCATTCTCTTCTGGGATTTTCATAACAGCACCTTTATTTTATCTCTAAATAACCATTCTATAATTGGCACTATGAAGATTTTGTCAAGAAGTGGAAGCTGCAGATGAAAGAAGTTTATGAAATATTCTTAAAATGCTCTACAAATCTGCTACTCCTGGTAAAATTTACTATAACCACACAGACCAGATGACAGCATTTGCCTGGGGTCTTTTAGAGTGAGGAGTAGGCAATTTAAGTTCTGATTGGAAAAATGAAATTCTGATAGTACTTGAAGAAGAAAAGGAGATTTCAGACTATGAGATGAAATTGGAAAACAAAAAGGGAGGTGTTTATTTAGGAACTGTTGTTTCTCTTCTGTTTCTCTTAGTGCTAGGAAATGAAACTTGCTGATGATACTTCTTCATGGAATAATTTGACCAGAAAGGAAGATGTTCCTAGCTTTAGTACAGGAATGTAAGAAAGAAGATAGACACATGATTTAGTGGAGAAAAACTGCTAAGAGACTGTGGAATTCATGTACTTCTGCTAGTAAGTCCCATGGGTGGACAAAAAAAAAAATCCGATAAGCAGAGATGACATTACATTTACTGGAGTGAGCTGGTAAACTGTATGTAATGCAAAGGCTGCATTTGCCTGTGCTCTGAAGGACAACAGAAGAGGTTAAAGAGGAGGAATCTGGAGGGTAGATATACCTGACAGCTCTTTGATGTGTCCTAAAAGAATCTGTCAGTAAAAGGCATTGCAAGATGCATGTTTCTTTCTCAGATGCCTAATTTTCCACTTTTAAGACTTCTGTATCTAGGAGCAAACAAAATACAAGATGTTCAGTGACTGTGATTTTGCATCTTATGCATGTTTAGTAATTTGTATCTTAGGATGCCAGGGTTCTTCATTCTTGATAGGTAAACAGCCTTGTCCCATTTTCCCAATGGTTAAGCTCTCTTGAGTCACTAGTGATAAATTACCAGTTTCCAGTTCAGCTGCCAAATTTCACTGCCCTTGCTGTGCACTTCAACAGCCTTGCAGAACCAGAGCTTTCCTGAGAATAACCCTGCTGCCAACGCTTGACTTGTCTAAGCCATCTCTCTCTCAGGTAAATCCCTGTATTTTGGCTATACAATTCTTGATTTTCTACAGTTATAAGTCCAAAGAGCACCAGCTGTAACATCTGCTAATACATGTATTTCAAGCACATCAGATGTCACTGGAACATATGTTTTGGGGCAGAATTCACAAAGGCTGTACTGAATGCATGCTCAGATGCATATTTTGTATCTCTGTATCATACTTAATTACATAATTACTTAATTACATAGTTAATGTACATTAATTAGGGCATTTAGCATCCAGTATTCAGAAATATGACATGATGGGAACTTGCTACTTTTTTTTGTCTCCTTTATAGGAAAAAACAACCCTACTTTTAATCTAGAAGGCTACTTAGCAGCTTGTGGGAATCTCCTTCACTGGAGATGCAAAAAATAAAAAAAAATTAAAAAAAATCATCTTACAAGAAATGTTTCTCAGGTTTGGTCTTGCCTTAGTGAAGGATGGGATAGACAATCTGTTGAATCTGACCTTTTCTGGAAAGTATCAGTGGCTCTAACAGACTGGAGAGAGAACATGTAAAAACACATGGTAAGATGCTAGACCTTCCACTTCTACATCACCTCTTTGATGCAAAGGTCTTATAAAAATATTTAGTTCTGTGAGTATCTGCTTTTCATGTGCACTATTAGAGCTGTTGTAATAGGGTATGATCTTTACTGTAAAAATTGTAATAGGAACAAAAAACTCTGAAAGAGAGGAAATAGACTATTCTACTTGGGAACGAGGGTGATACATGTCTGTGTGTATATATGTATAAATGTATTTATAATCCATGGCATATATATGCAAAATCCCATTGCATTAACTTTCCCACTGCATTGACTTTCATTAGTGTGAATAGTCATTTTGGCAAGGTTGAAAATACTTTGAAGTATTTGTGATATAAACAAGATACAGGAGAGAACAGAAATTCAGAGTGAGAATAACATAATTACCTGAAGAAGTACTAGCTAAGCCTCACAGCACAAGTTGGTTTAAAGAAAAATGAGAAACTCTTTCTTTGTGAATTTTGCACAGAAGTTGTTCAAAAAATAAAATAGGTGGTATCAAAGAAATAACAACAAAATGCAAATTGGTTCAAAGCAACACTGGAGGTGAACTGTGAAGAAAGTAATTTATTTCATAGAATCATAGAATGCTTAGGGTTGGAAGGGACCTCTAGAGATCATCTAGTCCAACCCCCCTGCACACGCAGGGACACCTAAAGCATGTGGCACAGGACTGCATCCAAGCGGGTTTTGAAGATCTCCAGAGAAGGAGACTCCACAACCTCTCTGGGCAGCCTGTTCCAGTGCTCTGTCACCCTCACTGTTAAGAAATTTTTCCTTAAGTTCCTGTGGAACTTTTGATGCTTCAGTTTGCGGCCATTTCCTCTAGTCCTATCAGTGGCCACCACTGAAAAGAGGCCAGCCCCATCCTCCTCACTGCCTCCCTTGAGGTACTTGTAGACACTGATTAGATCCCCTCTCAGCCTTCTCTTCTCCAGGCTGAACAGGCCCAGCTCCCTCAGTCTCTCCTCATAGGGCAGATGTTCCAGGCCCCTGATCATCCTTGTGGCCCTGCGCTGGACTCTCTCCAGCAGCTCCACATCCCTCTTATACTGTGGAGCCCAGAACTGGACACAATACTCCAGATGTGGCCTCACCAGGGCTGAGTAGAGGGGCAGGATCACCTCCCTCGACCTGCTGGAGACGCTCTTCTTAATGCAGCCCAGGATCCCATTGGCCTTCTTGGCCACAAGAGCACACTGCTGCCTCATGGTCAACTTATCATCCACCATGACACCCAGGTCTTTCTCCGCAGAGCTGCTCTTCAGAAGGTCAGTCCCCAGCCTGTACTGGTGTCAGGATTTTTGTCTGAAATTTCTGCCTGACAATCCTATATGTCTTTACATTTTTTTTCCTGAAAGACTTTAGGAACAGGATTTTAATAGATCATTCATATCCTTAGCAATTAAATTATTTTTATTAAATTAGAAGGCAAATTATTAAATTAGAAAGCAAAAAGGCTGGCCAACCTGGTTAGGAGGGCTTTAAACTAGGCAAGAAGGGGGAAGGGGAGTGGCACACTGACGCGGCAAGCAGTACCGCACAGCCCAGGTCAAATGGCGTCCAGCGGGAGTATGGTAGTGGGGAAGTGAGGGTAGGAAATGATCACAGAGGGTCCTCTTTCACCCCTCCTGGGAAACCTGTGGCCTCTGTTGCTTCCCTGAAATGCCTGTATACCAATGCGCGAAGCATGGGGAATAAGCAGGATGAACTGGAGATCTGTGTGCGGTCCCAGCGTCATGATCTCATCGGAATCACAGAGACGTGGTGGGATAGCTCGCACGACTGGAGCGCTGCCATGGAAGGCTATGTGCTCTTTAGGAAGGACAGGCTGGGAAGGCGAGGTGGTGGAGTTGCTCTTTATGTGAGAGAGCAACTGGAATGCATGGAGCTCAACCTGGGAGTCGAGGATGAGCGAGTTGAGAGCTTGTGGGTAAGGATTAGAGGGCAGGCTAATGTGGGAGACACTGTGGTGGGTGTCTGCTACCGGCCACCTGACCAGGACGAGGAGGTTGATGAGGCCTTCTATAGGCAGCTGGATGTTGCCTCACGGTCACAGGCCCTGGTTCTCATGGGGGACTTCAACTACCCCGACATCAACTGGGAGGACAACACAGCCAGGCACAAACAGTCCTGGAGGTTCCTGCAGAGCGTCGACGATAACTTTTTGACGCAGGTTGTGGAGGAGCCGACGAGGAGAGGTGGGCTACTGGACCTCGTGCTATCAAATAGGGAGGGCCTAGTAGGAGATGTTAAGGTGGGGGGTAGCCTCGGCTGCAGTGACCATGAGTTGGTGGAGTTCACGATTCAGCGAGGAGGAGGCAGGGCTGTAAGTAGCCTTGCGACGATGGACTTCAGGAGGGCCAACTTTAGCCTCTTCAGAGACCTCCTCGGTAGAATCCCATGGGCTAGTGCTCTAGAAGGCAGGGGGGCCCAAGAGAGCTGGTTAGTTTTCAAGCGGCACTTCCTCCACGCCCAGCAGCAGTGCATCCCTGTGTGTAGGAAGGGAGGCAGAGGGGGCAGGCGACCTGCGTGGATGAGCCGGGAGCTTGTGGCAATGCTCAAGCAGAAGGCAGCGGTATACAGAATGTGGAAAAAGGGACAGGCCCCCTGGGAGAAATACAGGAACATAGTCAGGGAGTGCAGAGATGCGACAAGGAAAGCTAAGGCACGACTGGAAGGCAAGCTGGCAAGGGACGTTAAAAACAACAAAAAAAAATTCTTCAAATACATTAACAGCAAAAGGAAGATCAGGGAGAACGTGGGTCCGCTGGAGGACGGGATGGGCACCTTGGTTACAAATAACACAGAAAAAGCAGAGTTGCTCAATGCCTTCTTTGCTTCGGTGTTTACCAAGGGTAGCCCTTTAGAGCCCCAGGCCCTAGAGACAAGAGAAGAAGCGGGTGGAGAGGAAGACTTGCCCTGGGTAGAGGAAGATTGGGTCAGAGAGCACCTAAGGAACCTCGATACCCACAAATCCATGGGCCCTGATGGGATGCACCCCAGAGTGCTGCGGGAGCTGGCAGATGCCATAGCTAAGCCGCTCTCCATCATCTTTGAAAGATCCTGGAGAACGGGGGAGGTGCCGGAAGACTGGAAGAAGGCCAATGTCACGCCAGTCTTCAAAAAAGGCAAGAAGGAGGACCCAGGCAACTACAGGCCAGTCAGCCTCACCTCCGTCCCCGGAAAAGTGATGGAACGGCTCATACTGGCTGTTGTCTCCAGGCACATGGAGGACAAGAAGGTGCTCAAGAGTAGTCAGCATGGATTCACCAAGGGAAAATCTTGCCTGACTAACCTGATAGCCTTCTATGATGAAATGACCGGCTGGATAGACGAGGGGAGAGCGGTGGATGTCGTCTATCTCGACTTCACCAAGGCTTTTGACACCGTCCCTCACAACATCCTCCTGGGCAAGCTCCGGAAGTGTGGGATAGATGAGTGCACAGTGAGATGGATTAGGAACTGGCTGGATGGCAGGGCCCAGAGAGTGGTGATCAGCGGTGCAGAGTCTAGTTGGAGGCCTGTGGCTAGTGGGGTCCCCCAGGGGTCAGTCCTTGGTCCAGTCCTGTTCAATTTATTCATCAATGACCTGGATGAAGGCACAGAGTGCTCCCTCAGCAAGTTTGCTGATGATACCAAACTGGGAGGAGTAGCCGATACCCCAGAGGGCTGTGCTGCCATCCAGAGGGACCTGGACAGACTGGACAACTGGGCGGTGAAAAACCTCATGCAATTCAACAAGGCCAAGTGCAAGGTCCTGCACCTGGGGAGGAATAACCCCAGACACCAGTACAGGCTGGGGACCGAGCTTGTGGAGAGCAGCTCTGCGGAGAAAGACCTGGGTGTCATGGTGGACGACAAGTTGACCATGAGGCAGCAGTGTGCCCTCGTGGCCAAAAAGGCCAATGGGATCCTGGGCTGCATTAAGAAGAGCGTCTCCAGCAGGTCGAGGGAGGTGATCCTGCCCCTCTACTCAGCCCTGGTGAGGCCGCATCTGGAGTACTGTGTCCAGTTCTGGGCTCCACAGTACAAGAGGGATGTGGAGCTGCTGGAGAGAGTCCAACGCAGGGCTACGAGGATGATCAGGGGCCTGGAACATCTGCCCTATGAGGAGAGGCTGAGGGAGCTGGGCCTGTTCAGCCTGGAGAAGAGAAGGCTGAGAGGGGATCTAATCAGTGTATATAAATACCTCAAGGGAGGGAGTGCAGAGTACGGTCATGGTCTCTTTTCAGTGGTGGCCACTGATAGGACTAGAGGAAATGGCCGGAAACTGAAACATCAAAAATTCCATAGGAACTTAAGGAAAAATTTCTTAACAGTGAGGGTGACAGAGCACTGGAACAGGCTGCCCAGAGAGGTTGTGGAGTCTCCTTCTCTGGAGATCTTCAAAACCCGCTTGGATGCAGTCCTGTGCCACGTGCTCTAGGTGTCCCTGCGTATGCAGGGGGGTTGGACTAGATGATCTCTAGAGGTCCCTTCCAACCCTAAGCATTCTATGATTCTATGATTCTATGATTCTAGAAGATGCATCATTACAGTCTCCTTATTACTTTTGCATTATCTAGTACATAACCATGATAAAAGATGGATGACAGATGGATGACTGTTTTTCTGCAGAAGAAGGGCCAAACCTTAAAAAAAAAAAAAAAAACGAGAGAAGGAGAGGAAAACGGGCATTATTTAGCAAAAGAAAAGGCCGAGCCCGGGAGCTGCGTGCATCTCAGCGCGGCCTGGGCCGCCCATGGTGTCTGCCCGAGCTCTGCTACCTATGCACCTAAACGAGCGGCGCGGCCCCTTCCCGACTCTGTCCTAGCCGCCCCGCACCCCTTTGTGCCGGGGCCGGGCCGGGGGGTCCTGGCTGTGCCGTGGTCATGGCGGGAGGTGCCGCAGCGGGCGGGAAGTGCCGCGGCAGGCGTCAGCGGCAGGGGCGGCCGGGGCGCCGTGAACGCCCCCAGTGAGCGCGCCCGCCGCCTTCATTCATCGCTCCGTCCCTCCCTTCTTCCATCTATCTATCTATCCATCTCTCTCTCCCTCCCTCCCCTCCATCCTTCCTTCCTTCCTTCCTTCCTTCCTTCCATCCATCCTGCGCCGCCGCCTCCTGCCGCTGCCGCGGGACGCTGCCCGGCTGAGGTAGGGCAGGTGCGGCCGAGGGGTGACCTGACTCCGCGGAGGACGAGGGGCCTCGCCGGGCCCGGTAGTACCGCGGCCCTGGGGGCGGCTCCGGCTGGGCGCGGGTGGGCGGCAGGGGCCTCCCGCGGTGGGGGCCCCTCCCGGCCCAGCCCAGCCCGGCTCGGCTCAGCGCTCGGTACCGCGGGGGCTCCGGGGCTGCGGTGTCAAGTTCCATGCGAGTTTTCAGGGAAACAGCGACATCTCGGGCCAGGCCACTCCACTCTGTGTTAGATAGAGCCAGCCATCTTGTGGAAAGGCATCTATTGTAGCTTTGCAGCTGCCATCTGTGTGTGTGTGTGCATATATATATATATATATATATGCACACACACACCCACATATGTGTATATGCATGCATCTATATGCACGTGCACACACCCACCTCTGCATATCTATGCACATGCATACACACAGTTTTGTTTTCCAATACGTAATGTGTATTTTCCTTGAAAAATATATATGTTTTGATGTAGGGTTGGTGCTTCCCCTCTTAAAATGGAGAGGAAGCATCTTATTTAAGGTATCTCGTTGATGTAGCGACCCTATCCTGCTTTTAGCGTGCTAAATCTGGCCTGAGAAAGGGGGTTACTCCAGCAGCCAGGGCTGGAGCGAGCGTTTTACTGGCACTGGTGAAAAATGTGGGTGAAAAACCATCCTGTGGTATGGAGATGTGGTTCAACTGATGTTTAGTTTGTGCATGTGACTGTGTGATGGGGGAGACGACATGGGGACGGTGAGGACTTTCTCCTGTCTGCTCAATATGCACAGGAAATCATCCCCTGTGTTGGGCAACAAGGCCGTTCGTTAGTCATAGTCTGGTGCACGACCCTCTGCTTCTGTGTGTTGAGGCAGGGTGATGGGTATAACGAAATCAATGCTGCTTTGCCGAAGAACATATAAAAGATTGCTAAAGATCACAGTGATCCTGGTCTTTCTTCTTCCTCTGTTAGTCTGTAATCACCTGCATACTCAACCTGGTGGGTTAAAAAGCAAGCTTTTATTATAAAAGATTGCTAAAGATCACAGTGATCCTGGTCTTTCTTCTTCTTCTGTTAGTCTGTAATCACCTGCATACTCAACCTGGTGGGTTAAAAAGCAAGCTTTTATTAGCCAGCCGTCAGCAGACCTCTTATAGTTGACCCAAGATCTGTGCCACTCTGGACAGAGACCCGCGTTTATATAGACAGTATTAACTTCCTTATCTGCCTATTGTGTCTTCATGGCATTCACAGTTGGTTCCTCTCTCACAATTCTCTTCTTGTTTTGCAAGCTTGGAATGTTGGTTTCACAATTCTTGCCTATTCTTATCTTAATCTTCCTCAGGTGTTTTTCAGCAGAAGCAGAGAGCAGGTTAACTCCTAATCACTGCTCGGTTAACCCTTTACAAGGTCCCACTTTTTGTTGGGTCCTTCATCTCGACTCACTACAGGCACTAAATTGCCTCCTTGTTGTGCCTGTAACTACACTGGTGCTTTTTGTGATGTTTACTTGAACTCTAATTTAAGCACTTAACTTCAAAATATGAATAGTATTATTAGAGCTGAAGTATACTAATTTTATTTTCACATTGCTATGCCTTTAAGTTAGTGGCTTTTCATTTCCTCAGAGAAAAATGCCTTCCTCCAGCCCTGTAAGGTTGCAACCCAGTCATCAAGTGGTATCAGTTAAACATTCTAGAAAGCGTTAGTCATCCTCAGATTTGTGAAATGCAAAAAGTTGGGGGCAGCTATGGTAGAGACGCATACTGTGCTGGGGCTGTTGTCATCCAGAGTGGTGACTCCTGGTGTCCTCCCTTTGTAAACTGCTAATAACACTTTTTTTTTTTTTTTTGTATACAATAATAGGGAAAATGTCAAATCTAACCCTCCTCCCAAAGTTCTGCTTTCAGCAGTTTTCATAGGTACTACGTTATGCTGAGTGCAAAGGCCTGCAGTAGTTAATAACTACTGTGTTGTTTTGAACATTGACTGAAATGGTATTTGCAGTGTTTTTCGATAGCTCTTATCTACTATTCTTGCAGTTTTGTTTGCTATTGCTATTTCTTTCTTTGCACAAATTCCTGTGAGAGCATGTATTTAACCAATATAAATTTAAATTTATTTTAGTTGGTATTCTTTAGTGAGTCTGAGACTTCAAAGAAGTTTTGAAATATCTACCCAAAATATGTAAAATAATCCTTCCTAAAATGTGTGACAAGCTTTCAAATCTTCCCTAAAGTCTTTGTTAGAATTTAGTAAGAGCTATCGGGACTAACATAATCCCTTTTTTTTTTTTTCCTTTTTCTCCCCCCCCAAATGTAATCACATGATTACATGTGATCATGTAATCACACATGAAAACAAGGCATTTGCTTCTTTTGCAGTTTTTTAAAATATATATATATTATATATACTACATATATATATTATATATATAATTATATATTATATATATACACTATATATATAGTAATTAATCGCCTGTAGCTAGTTTTTTACCCTCCCACCTAGAGTGCTATGTAGCACGTGCATTTCCTGCAGGTCTGGAGCATCCATAGATTTTATGTGGCATATTTGTAGCTTGGTCAACTGTTTAGTAACTCCTTAAGTATGGAGGCCATGATTGCAGAGCTGAATGAACGGCTCGCGGTTAGTAACCATGGTCACCATCACATTCGAATTTGCATTTGGAATATTCTTGAAGCTCCCTTGATGAGATTTGCTGCTGTTTAGCTGCTGAGCCCTAACTCATTAAACTGTGGAAATGGGCATCCGCAATGGCTCATGTAACCTGCACAGTTTTGGAGTCCACCCAGGTTTGCTACAGGCAAAGACAGTGCAATCAAGAACTTAAGAACATCTGGAAATGCCTACATAGGATGACTGCAGTACCAGTCTCCCTAGGGCATTAGGTTGGCATGGCATAGCTTAACAGTCCACCAGCTGCTGCACAATGTTAGGTGGTGGGTTGGTTTTGCATATATGATCGAGAGAAGAGTTTGTTGTTCTTATTCTTCTGAAATAACTAGGAATATTTATGGATACTACTCCCAAAATGGAGGTATAATGTGATAGGAAGCATGAAGATGCAGAAACTGAACAAGCTCACGAGGAACGTGGGCACCAAGTAGGAGGGGGAGATCTTCTGGTAGAGACTGATGAGTAAAAGTGTAGAAAATCAGAGAAGAGGCAAGAGGAGGCCTCTCTTATGGACTTGCTAAAGAGGCACCTAGAGAAGTGCAGGAGGAGAACGTGGGGACATGGAGTCAGGTGAGAGCAGATGGAGGGAGGCAGGAGTTTGGTATAGGCGGGCTGGGAAGGCTGTAACTGCTGAGTACCTTGGCCAATGGGGAAAAGGAGAGGGCGTCCCTCGGTCGGGAAATTAGGATAAAAGGGGGGCTGCGTCCCCCAGCAATTGGAGAGACCCCCCCCCCCCCCCCCCCCGGGATATGTGCTGTGAGCTCTCCCTTTATTTGAATAAAGTTTTAGGACTCCTCTGTCTCCTTTTTGGACGTTCAGTTCTTGACAGTGAGATTTTTCCGCACATAATTGTGGTCTAAACTGGTATTTATAGAATGTTTTTTTCCTAGGTATTTCAATCCCCAAGACTCAGAATAGGTAGGTACCCTCCATACATATTTTAATAATTATCTTAATAGAAGTTAATATTTACTTATTTTTTATATTAGAAAAGGATGAACAACTTGTATGTAAAATTTGCTTCAGACTGTGTCCCGATCCAATGTCGGGGGAGGTTTTGATACGATCCCAAGAGCGAAATTTAAGACACCAACGGGGTCAAATGCCATACAACCTTGTTAGCTTTATTCTCATAAGCACAATAGGACAGAGAGAAGAAGAGGGGGAAAAGAAAAAAAGATAAGCAAGCGGGAGAGATGCAACAAGATTATAGTTGCCACCACCACCACCAGTCCGGCTAAGTGTCATTGGCTCTGCTTGGGTGCAGGTACAGGTGCCTCGGTGCAGGTGATGTTCTGCACATCTCGGTGCAAGTGATGTTCAGGGAAAGAAGCCGTGCATCTTGGTGCAGGTGATGATCCACACCTCGGGGGGGGGGGAGGAATACGTGCTCCTTTTATGTCCCCCTTCTCAAAGAGTCCTCCCACTTTCTTGAAGTTTTCTGGTACGTGTTACCTGCTGTGTGCTTTTGGTGTTACCCGATTCAAATGCAAATTGCTCTGGTGGGCACTGCTGAGAATGTCATTGTTCAGGTCTCGAGCTGATCTTCTCAGAGACAGCATGCCGACCCCAAGTAGATAGCTGATATTACAGTGTTCCCAGAGATAAGATGCCAGGGTTAAGAAGTGTAAATGGTGAGAGATAATGTCCTTGTTTGGGTCTCTGAGACAAGATACCGGGCATTGTTCAGGTAAATGGTGTGTCAACAGTTTTGAGACAAACACAATCCATAACAGTCTCTTACAGACTGTTGGAATAGAAGGGAGAAAATTTCAAATGTGCAATGTTTTTTTTTTTTTTAAAGTAACCCCCCTTATTTAAAGTAATATATTGGATTTAAAGTAATATATTGGATAAAGAAGCAGTAAAAGCGATGAAAACATGTTTTGTGTGTATGACAGCTTGGTTAGTCCAAACAAAGAAACATTTATGTAAATAAGTTAGCTGAGTTTGTGCTCCTAGTCAATAGAATTCCACAATTTTCACATTTTTAGAAGTGGCATATGTTACCCTTGCAGCTCATTTTTAAGTCAAAGCTAGAAGAGAAAATTACTATTTTTCCTATTTTTCCCCTGACTCTTACATCATTTCTCAGCTTTCACTGAGCTAGTGATTGAACTCAGCAAGTTGGGAAGCTGTGTAACAGCTGAGCCTCTGGGCTGGGCACAGCTGGGCTTTGCTGTCTGTGGGAGGGGCTGCTCCTCTGTGATGGGAGCAGAGCCAACGTGCACATGTGGGCACAGGCTGGAGCGAGTGGCCTGCTTTAGCAGCTGGGGTCTGCGGGCCTGTGTGCAAGCACCTTGGTGTGTGTCCTCAGAACTTCACGTTTTAATTAGAAGAGAAACTCCATTTATTTTTAAGCCCTAATTTAAATCTTGATCACCCTGCTGTCTAGCTGTTGATTTAGTTTTGTATGTATTCATTGTATCACACATGCTTTTGTCAGTTATTTTATACTGGAAGGTTCTTGGTTGGTTCTTTATGGTTTTCAAAGAAAACCAGCTGTGCAAATGAGTTGGGCTAGCTGGCTACCTCCAGTCCTTGCAGAGTTCTGCTGCAGTTGCGCTTGAGCCTCCATGCTCCTGGTAGGGTATTTCTCACTCTGCAGCAGTGCACACTCACGTTTCCCAGGTGCAGAGTGGAAGCAGATAAAAATGAAGCCACCTGCCAGGAGCCTCAGAAATCCTCTGCCACCTCAGAGCCTTATCTACTCTGTGTCTCTCCCTCATTCTTCTAAGATTAAATAGAAATTGCAGCCAGCATTCAGATATCTGTGATCTGACTCGGCTTTTGAGATTGCCCACTTGTTCTCCACTTGTTCTCTGTGCTCCCTCATCCTGTTAAATGTGGTGGTTGTTGTTGTTTCTTGAATTGATCTTTGCCCTCTGTTGCTGCAGCTGTTCCTAAAAAGGACATGCCACTTCTCACACAGGAAGCAGTACAATGTTGAGAAGGGCAAGTGATATAATTCCACAGTAAAGCAAGTGTTGTTTGTGTAAGGTCATTCCATACAGTCTTGAAAACTGTTAAATGAAATGTTACGCTTATGGAGAGTGTAGGATTTACTTTTCCATCCAGTGAAACATGCAAAGATTTATTTCCTTCATTTTTAAAATAAAGTTTGATTTCCCTCCCCTCTTCCCCCCACCCCCTAATGCTCATTTTGCACAAATGGCTGTGATGAGTTTGGTTGCTTAAGGCTATGCCCGGTGTGTTCAGTCAGTGTGGCTGGTTACTGGCTAACTGGAGGGGCGCCCCACAAGCAGCGCATGGACCCACGGCACTTCATGAGGACTCGACCCGGCAGCTTCATAGTCGTGCAGCATGGGGGGGCTCAGAGCAACAGCAGAGCACGCGGTGAGCGGCCTGGCGCAGCCTCACATTGCGGAGCTCTTCTCTCCTTCCTTCTCTCTTACGAGACCCTGGGAAACTTTTTGGAGGTGAAAGCCCTCAGCTGTAAAGATGCTGAGAAACAAATTACATTTTTGCGTGAGGGTGTTTATTAACTTGCTACAGTTTAGCAGTCACTTGATTTCTTATGGTTTAGGCTGTTAGACTGCTTTCTCATGCTCTGCTGAAGACTGGTAAATCACCAGGCCTTCTCTCATTTTCAAGCCATCAGTGCTTCCAATGCAGCTTGATTGCTTTCTGTGGATACTGTGCAGAAAATCTCACTGTCAAGAACTGAACGTTCAAAAAGGAGACAGAGGAGTCCTAAAACTTTATTTGAATAAAGGGAGAGCCCACAAAGCATAGCCCTGTGGAGTCTCTCAAACTGCTAGAGGATGCAGCCCCCCCTTTTATCCTAATTTCCCCTCTGAGGGACACCCTCTCCTTTTCCCCATTGGCCAAGGCACTCAGAAGTTACAGCCTTCCTGGCCTGCCTACACCGAACTCCCTGCCTCTCTCCATCTGCTCTCCAGTGAGCTCACCAACTCCTTTGTCCCTCTTGCTGAAGGATGTGGGGGAATTCCCTTATTTCCCTCCTTTGTAAAGGCCCCCACCTCTTGGCAGATGCTCTTTTGTCCCACTGCTCATGGCTCTGCTCAGTCTCCCCTCCCTTTGTCCTGCTCCTCAGCCAGACTGTGGGGGAATCCCCTTATTGGTGAATACACAAACTTGAGCAGTTCGCTCAATACACAGTGATTTCTTCAGGGATATGGAGAGCTTATGTTTTGCAAAATACTGAAGATACAGATTACATCACAAAAATATTGGAGAGGTCTTAACTTTAAATGTTTAATCTGTTGCATGGGACAAAAGATTTTTTTTTTGAACAGGGATGCTGAGTGGATTTTCTTTGATGATCATCTTAAAGATTGATCTATATTATGTCCCCTCTTCTTCCCCCCACCAACTGCTTTCTCCCTAAATGCCAAAATCTGAAAATTCAAATGTAATGAATGTAATTGAGTAGAGAGGGGGAGTGGATAATGTAAGTAAATGCAAAATAACACAAACATGTGGCTAAACCCCATCCTGAGAAGTGGGGTTTTTGCTTTAGTTGTTATTTTTATCAAGGTGGAATATAGAGCTTCTCAAGGTCTGTCTCTCCTTTGGCAGCAGGCCTTGGAATTTTGTTATTGAAATCATCTGAATCAAAAGAAAGTATTTGCTTGATGTTGAGGGTAATTGTATGAGTTTATTAATGCACATAAAATAGTTGTCCTTGTTTCCCATAAGCAAAGGTATGATCATTGCTTTTGTTTTCATAGTGGTGTAGTGATCAGAATACAGATAATGTACTGCATTTCTTAGTACATGTTTTCTGCTTTAATCCCCTGTTACTTTATTCAAAATTGTTAGGAATTACAACCTAGAGGCTTTTAGTTAGCTTGTAGCTTGCATGCCTCTTTGTCGTGTAATAAATGAAGTTCATCTGCAGTCATTTGTTATTTTCAGAGTTTTCTAAACATTTTGGTATTTTTAATAGGTTTTTCTTTCCTTTTTTTTTTTCTCCTGCTAGGAGAGAGAAAATTAAATTTTAGTTTGTTTGTGTGTCTGTGTCCCCCTGAAAGCAGAGTCTGCCCGATCCACAGCAGCTGGCAGCTTCCAAAGGCTCGCACTGCTGCAGAGGCCGCGCTGCGTAACTCGTGTCCCACCTCTGCTCTGTGGGACCAAGCTCTTGCAGTGCGTGTATTATGGCACGCTGGTACTTTTATCAGCAACTCCTGGTTTCCTCAGGTGTTTTGCAAAGCCTGCATGCTCTTTGCTTGGTTTCTTGGTGTTAGTTACAAAGCAGCACTTTGTGTCTAAGCTCATAGCTGGAACAGCCCTTACCAATCAGTTGGGAGATGAAATTATCAAGCACGAGGTCTATCTCTGTTGCCATTGATTAGAAGAGAAGCAGCTCCTGATGTGGCAGCCTGTTTAGTGCTTGAATTTACTGGCATGGATTGAGACCTTAAGGTGGGCAGAGGTGAGAAGTTGAGAAGAGGCTGGCAGGGAGCTGTTCAGGAATGGCTCCATCTGTTCAAGGGGCTTCACCACACTAGACTAGTGCATTTAAAATATGCACACACTGCTGGTGTGTTTCAGAGCTCTCCTATAGACAGGTAAACAGTATTATTATCTGCTGGAGGTGAGGAGACCACCAGTGCTTGACCTGCTTCCTTTGCAGCTGCTCCGCTGGCTGCTTGGATTATTGCTGCAGGCCAAGGCAGCCAGGCTGGGTCCTTGGCTCTTCAACTGCCTTCTCTTTCCAGCTGGGGAAGAAATGGGGAGGAATGGCAATGGCCCTGTCTTTCTTACCTGCCCCTAGCCCCTTAGCCAGGGCAGCTTCTGGAGAAGGGATCGGGTGTAGAATTAAGGGGTGGAGCTAAGCATCTGGAATGGGGTAGGGAGCAATAGGGAAAATGTGTGGAATGTGTGTGTGTATAATATTTTAGAAAACAGCATTAATGGAGTGCTGTTCTCTTAACAGCTGCAAGTGCCAATGAAATCATGTCTGAATTTGTTTTTCAGCTTTAACACAAAAAAAATCTGCCTTTTGTGTGGAAGGAATGGCCTTGTCTATTCAAGCAGCTTTTTAGTAGTATATTATTACCACTAAAAGCTTTTAAAATTCAGTTTCTTATTGTCGCTGGGCGAGTTAAAATCAAAAGGTCTTTTACATTTAATTTACCTATGTCTATAGAGCACTAAATGGCAGATGAAAGGGAGAGGACTGGCAAAAAGGGAGAATAAAATGAGACTAGGAATCTTAAATTCCCCAGGAAAAAACTCTGTGCTCATCTGGGAGTTAGTGGTGAGTTGCTGGGAGCAAGATGGGGAAAGATGAAGAGATCCAGTATCCTCCTAGGATGGAAACCCATGAACTATCCTGGGCTTGTGAGAGTCTGGGCCATGGCCCAGAACAAGGTGCTATGGCTGCTTTGCTGTGGCTGCTTTGAGTTATAGCCCCACAGACCTGCAATGGCCTCAGCTGAAGAGCAGTTGGTGGTTGCCAGGAGCTTGTGCTCATCTCGACTTGATGGTGCTTTGATAAGACAATTTTGGATCAAAGGAAACCTCCAAAGAGCTACTGCTGCCATGGTCTTCCATGCTTTAGCTTTGATTTTCTTTCCTCCTTAATAAAGTGCGTCTTAAATCCAATGTGGGCTGTTGTTTTTTGCTAGTTATTGTCAGCTGGCAGGAGAGAGTATTTCTGAACAACTCATTATTTTCTTCTGAGAGAGGTTTAAATGCAAACTCTCTAAAATAAATGAAATTCCTCCTGTTGTTAGTTTTTGAACCATTTACCTCTTCTCTGCCTGGCCACCTGTTGCTTAATTAGCAGCCTCAAAACCATCAGCAGTGAGAGATTTAATTGTGCAGCTCAGCCCAGGAGTCCGTCTTGCTCTGTGAAAGCCACAAGCGTAGCCCTCTGTGTGCTGCTCCTGCTGGAGATGATGCTGTTAGGTAACTTGCAGCTGGAGTTATTCGTATGGAGGGATGGAGCGGAGGCGTATGAAGGATTTTTGTGAGCAATGATGTGGGAGGACATGTTAACAGCAGTATTGCAGGGAGCTGCTGGCTGGCACCAGCAGCAGAGTGGTGAAGAGATATTAATGGTCTGTCCGCTTGTGCTGGGAACTTGTAAAAGACTGTTAAGTTGGTGAGATATTTAGATTTTGTTGCTTTTTGTTTCAGCTCAGAAATGATGAGCTGTTGCAGTCAGCCTGGGGCCGATGATGGACAGTGTCTCCTCGGCAGATAGGGTCTGAGCAGGAGAGGCGGGAGCTGCGGCCAGCGCGTGACCAGGGAGCTCATTGGGCGGCCTCGCGCGTGGTCGGCGCGGGATCACCTGCCTGATTGGCTGGTTGGGTTGCTGGGCTCCGCGTGCTGCCCGGGCAGGGCAGGGGCTGCTCCGGGATCGGAAACTATATAAATTGTGTTTAACCCTAAATAAAAGTCTGTGGCTCAACATCACAGAGACCCTGCTCCTCAATAAACACGCCCGCAAATGGCGCCTAACGTGGGGCTTGAAGACTAGCTGTCTCTCTGGTTGCACCGCCCAGCTGAACTCCGGGATTCACGCTGAAAGGAAGCGTAAGGATCAAGCTGAAAGGAAGCTTACTTTGTGCGCACACTAAAAGCCTCTTGAAAGGAAAGAGGTAAGCGGCTGGGAACTACGGGTTCATACCTAACGAAGGAACAGAAGGACTGAGTCCGCTCCTTCACAAGGTGCAGCAAATGGCGCCCAAACAGGGACAGAGATAGGCAACAGACGCGCTTGTCGCACCGGGGCGTAGCTCGACTGAACAAAGGCTGAAAGGAAGATGCGTGCACACAAGTGCTTCCTGCGGGGTGGAGGTAAGCAGTCGAGAACGATGGGGAACTCCATGACACAGGAGCAGAAGAATGCGGGAGAGGTGGCTGATTTGAAACAGAGCTTGATATGGGCGCACGAGCAAGAGCCGCATCTAAATACTCATACAATGTATGACCTGCCATCATGAGATAAGGTCGGGGTGATACTACGGGCCAAGGCAGATGTGGCTGGCGGCGGGGGCCGGTGGCGGCGGCCGTCTCGGCTCGCTCGGCTCGGTGCGACCCTTGGGCGCCAGGCCGGGGCGGCGTTGGCGCAGGCTGGTGCCGGGGGCGGCCGTGCTGCTGGGCGGGATCCTGCTGTGGGCGGCGGGCGGGCCGCACCGCAACGCCCCCTGCAGGGTGGCCCGGCACCGAGCCCAGCCTGCCTGCGAGCGGGGTTCTGTGTAACCGCATCGTCATGACCACTGCAGATATCCTTCTGCTCATGTCCAGCGGCAGTGAGGAAGAAGAGAAGGACTGCAACGGTCCTGCTCCAGGAGAATTGCTGGAACGCCTTTTTAAGAAGAGAAAGAAACTGGTCAGAGAACAAACATCCAAGAATACTATCTTGGGAAAATGATAAAGAACCCACCGTCAGAACCAGATCAAGAAGAAAAGGAAAATCCAAAAGAGAGTGCAAAAGAGATACCTACAAAAATATAGAAGGGTAAATGACCCCATACTATCCTGTAGAAATGGGAAATGGCACACCTTGTAGTGTTGGGTCCGTTTTTTGAATCGAAGGAGAAAGAGGCAAACACTATCGATATGCTGTGCTTTTTTTAATGATAAGAGAAAGATAATAAGTATTACCAGCTAGCTGGGGTCCGGGCTCATCCCACGCAGGGGTTACACTACGGTCCCCAACCACCTTGCACTCCGTGCTTTTATACCCTTCCTACCCCAAGAGTGTTCCCCCTCCTGTTTTCCTGTTCTGCTTTCATGTCAATGTTATCTATATTTTATTGCTGACTGGAACATCTGGATAAGCAACCCCTCCATGGAGAACATCCTGACCTGCCATTTATCAGGAGTCCTTGTAGATAGGCATCCCCTCCATGCAGAGCATCCTGTCATGCCATTTATCAAGAGTCCTTGCACTTTGAGACTAAGTATTGACTAGTCTATTAGTATACTCTACATTAACTATTTAATCCCTACAGTAGCTTCAGACAAAACCTACCTAGACCAAACACAGTGATGTACATCTGCCATCCAGCAGCTAAGCATGAGATCCTCTCTGTAACTGAAATCACAACTTGTAAGTATGAAGGGGTTATACTGACACTTCTGTTATGCAGCCATCCTAAATACAGGTTTAGGGCTTCCCCTGTGAATGACATCTTTTGCCAGCCACTACCATGATTGCCACTTAAACCCCATAACCTGGAACAGCTGGAGAAACAGCAAGAATTGATGAAGATGCCTTTTAGAAGAATTGAGGAGGAAGAAATGCATTCAACAAAAGAAGAGAAATTTTCTTCCATCTATAAAGCAACTGCTGTTGGAAACCACCAACTATTGACTGTGGGAACAACTCATATCTCCAAACTGACTGATGACCAACTTATAAAGGAGTTTCTTAGTGGTTTCTACTGCTTCCATGGGGGGGTTGGTTGGTGGAAGTACGAATTCTGCTATGGCAAATATGTTACCATGAGGATAAGGAAAGCAGATGAGGCCCTGCCAATGCTGTGGCATTTTGGCGGAAAAGAACCATCCTAACCTAGTAAAGTCATGGTGGAGGTGTGGGACCCGGGGACGGGCCGATGGGAAAAGCAGTACCACTGATAACATGGGGGCGAGGGCATGCTTGCGTCTCCACAGATCAAAGCCTGCAGTGGATTCCTGCGCGATGGGTCCGACTGGCACTAGCGGCGGCCTCCTCCTCCCTTTCTTCATTATTCTCACTGGAACCATAATGGCAAAAAAAAAAAAAAAAAAAAGGCGGGGGGGGGGATATGTTGCAGTCAGCCTGGGGCCGGTGATGGACAGCGTCTCCTCAGATGGGGGAGCTGATCAGGAGAGGCCGGAGCTGTAGCCACGCGGCCAGCGCGTGACCCGGCAGCTCATTGGGTGGCGGCACACGCGGTTGGTGCGTGATCCCCTGCCTGATTGGCTGGTTGGGTTGCTGGGCTCCGCGTGCTGCTCGGGCAGGGCAGGGGCTGCTCCAGGATTGGAAACTCTTATAAGTTCCGTTTAACCCTAAATAAAGGTCTGTGGCTCAACATCACAGAGACCCTGCTCCTCAATAAACACGCCTGCAAATGGCGCCTAACGTGGGGCTTGAAGACTAGCTGTCTCTCCGGTTGCACCGCCCAGCTAAATTCCAGGATCATGCTGAAAGGAAGTGTAAGGATCAAGCTGAAAGGAAGCTTACTTTGTGCATGCACTAAAAGCCTCTTGAAAGGAAAGAGGTAAGCGGCTGGGAACTATGGGTTCATAACTAACGAAGGAACAGAAGGACTGAGTCTGCTCCTTCACAAGGTGCAGCAATGAGCATAAAGGAGACCTGTTGGCTTTGGGGGGAAGAAGAGCTAATTGAAAGTACGCGGTGTCAGTGTATCTGCCTGGCAGTTTCACACTGAAACACACGTGCAATGCATTCTGCGAGTCCAACACCTCTTGGCAGTGTGTGTCCTATTGTACCTGGGCTGCAGAGAGGGGGTTTGTGTCCCAGAAATCTGCTGTCTGTTTGGATCTAGAGAGATCCAGTGGCTAAAATCTTCCTTTTCTGCTTTAAAGGTGGATGGGTTCATGTGTTGCTTCCCAGGCTGGGTTTTGATAGGCAGCACCCTAATTAAGTGCCTGGAGCTTCTCTTTCTCTTCCTGGCCCTGAGGTGAAGGATATGGTTATATTCATGACCTTTGTAACTGGCATAAGGTAAATAATGTGGAGAGAATCAGAAGGCTAAGGAAGAAACAGAAGCAGGTTTGCTTTACACGTAGTGGTGCCTATCTTGCCCTGATCCGTCTGTAACTGGGAAACCAAGCTGTGTAGCTGAGTGTGATGCTCAGTGCTGATGCTTGACTTGGACGGTGTCTGAGGAGAGCAGAAGAGGGAGGTGTTTAACAGTCTTCCTAGTGTTGGGTCCGGTTTTCGAATCGACGGAGAAAGAGGCAAACACCATCGATATATTGTGCTTTTTTAATAATAGAAGAAAGATAATAAGTATTACCAGCTAGCTGGGGTCCGGGCTTTCCCACGCAGGGGTCACACCACGGACCCCGACCGCTTCGGTCGTCCCTCTTTTATACCGTTCTTACCCCAAAAATGTCCCCCCTCCCGTTCTCCTGTTCTGCTTTCATGTCAATGTTATCTATATTTTATTGCTGACTGGGACCTCTGGATAAGCAACCCCTCCATGCAGATCATCCTGACTTGCCATATATCAGGAGTCCTTGTAGATAGGCAACCCCTCCATGCAGAACGTCCTGACCTGCCATATATCAGGAGTCCTTGCAGATAGGTAACCCCTCCATGCAGAGCCACCTGTCTTGCCAATTATCAAGAGTCCTTGCACTTTGAGACTAAGTATTGACTGGCTTATTAGTACACTCTACATTAACTATTTAATCCCTACACTAGTTACTTCCTAGTCTACTCATTGTATAACTTGGGTTACCTGCAGCACTAATCGTGTTGCTTTTTTCCTCAAGATGATGGCGTTCCCTGTGGATGTGTTGAACAGCTACAGTCATGAGGATTTGGAGAGCTCTGCAGAGGACTACATGTCTGACCTTCGGTGCAGAGATCCAAATTGTCCTGAATTCTTGTCCTTGCCAGACCACAGCAAAGTAAGAACCAGCAAATATTGTTTTGTTGATTACTTGTAGATTTAAAATACATAGGGAAAAACCCCAGTCCATAGCTGTTGAATGACATCATTACTTTAACATGGCTTTTCTATTTTAAAAGTTCCCAATTATGTTTTAAGCTCTGTTTAGTTTTGTTTCGTGATACAAGTTTAGACCTGAATATCAAGTGCTTCATCTGCTCCTTCTGGGCAATGTCTATATAGGTACTAAATAACTTTATTAAAAAAAAAAATGATTTTTTTGTTTGGGTTTTTTTTAATCTATAATACCAACTCATGCAGTTATTAAAAATAGCTTTGAATTCAGGCTTTACTGAAACCGACTAGCTGTTTGTATCTCAGTCCTTCAGTGATCTTCGCTTAAGATCTTCGCTCACATAGTTGAATTGAACTCTTGAAGTTTCACTAATTTCATAAGTGAAGAAAGTTCCCTTTCGTTTTGTCTGAAATTTTAGTTGTTGTTATTGAGAGTTCTATGACATTATATGTTTTAAATGCTCGAGTGATGAGTAGTCCAATGTTGGCTCCATCCAGTAGATGAATACTTCTGATATAAGTACTACCAATAAAAGTAATGATGTGTAAGTTAAATGAAAAATAAGTGAAGTGAGAGGATTCACTAAGGGCATAAAAGGTCAGTGCAAATTGCTTTGCAGAAGCAGTCTTGAGTACTTCCCAGCCTTTGTGGTAAGGCAGGTGCTGTATGCCTAAATATATATCTGTATTAACATCATCGTTTGCGGCATAACATATCATGATCCTCTTATAGACTGTTTTCTGGATAAGCAAATCTATTTACCACACCATTACCACTTGTCTATTTTTTGGATGTACTAATTAAATATTGAAAATACATAAGTTTAAATTATCAAAAGGAATTTCTCCAAAAGCCCTTAATCCTGATTGGTGAATTGCTTTGACACTTATAATGATCCAGAGGGGAAAATCAAACAGACAAATTTTAAATTTCTGAAGTGTGTGCATTTTTAGGGAGGAAAATCTTTTTGACTTCAAAGTTCCCACCTTGGCATGCTAAGGCTATTGTTAATGAACTTTGGCAATTTATCTGTGCAGGTCCTGTGCCTGCCTGCCCCTGCCTCGTCCCCAACTTGGGTTTGGCAGCTTGTGTGGCTACAGCAGTTGCAGGGAGCATCTGCTGGCTCTTCACACACCTCGCTCAGTTGTGCACATTAGCACAAGCTGCTGACGGCAGAGAGCTGTAACAGCATAAATAGTTGCAGCTAAATCTGCCAGAGCTTGAAAATTGGGATCTTTAGGGTTTTGTTTGTTTGTTTTTGTTTCTTCTGAAAGAAGACTGTGTTACAAAGAAGTTAGTAAGGGAGGGTCTGATACTTGTCTTTTATAACTATTAAGTGCTCAGTTTTCAAAACTCATCTTTCTTATCCTGCTAAATGTTCTCTGTTCTCTTGTTTCAGATTCCTATTAGCTTGTCAACTGTGGGCTTTGTTCCTCTTTATGGTGGAGAGCAGACACACAAAGTTCTTGCTTTGTTTGCACCAGAGGACTCCCTCACAGGTTTCATTTTAAGATTCTAACCTATGTGTTGCTGTTTCCTTTTCTGTGACAATACATGTAACCAGGCCCTCGCCCATTCCATGCTGGTGTAGCTCATAACTTTGCCATTTTCCCATTTGTGGTTCACTACTGTCATATTCCCATACTACTCTTTTTGTTGTGGATTTGTCTACACAAATAATAGAACTTGACAGGCTGATGAGAGTAGAACTGGATGCAAAATTTGAAGGCTATCTAGCAACATAAAAGGGCACTTGTCTGATTCAGTGCATTTAATAACAAAGCACAACATGTCTCCCGGTTGTTTGATGTACACCTCGCATTTCCAAAATGAGTTTACAGAGCTTTCGTAGAATCTATACCCTTGGCTGTTAATTTGCATGCTCCTTACAAGCAGTGATCCATTAGCATCAAGTTTAAATTTGTCCTTGCCTGCAAGTCCTTATGTAACTCTGGCCAAGGTAGCATCTTACTGTTTTTGTTTTTTTTTCCTCCCCAGCCCCCTTCTAGTTCTTCATAATAAGCTCAGTGCTATGACTTGTTTCCTGCTTTCCATATGACCTTATATGTATGAGTTCTGAGTTTGCCATAAACACAAGAGAATCAAACTCTTTTCTGATTGCTAATCGCATGTCCCTCAGCCATTTTAAATCCGACTCAGATTTATACAGTTTCAATGTCAATATCCTCTGTCAGTACACAACTAAAATACACATATGTGCATGTGGGTATGTATGTACACCTATGCATGACTGCTCTTGGCAGGACCAGTTTTTATTAGAAAGAGGTGCTAGAGCACAGCAATAAAGGATAGTGCTTATGTCTGAAAAACACTTTTCCTATTTCATACTGTTCAAAATCTGCATGTGGTTTCTCTTAATTGCTCTTAAACAGGTCTTGGACCAGAGAATGTTACTTATGGGGGGGGTCTATAGCACCACCTGTGTTATGCTAAGGTAGTAAGAACTGGATGAATATAGTGCTGATTAGAAGATGCTTAACTTGGTTGCTACAGTGATATTCCTAACTGTTTAGTGACTTTAATGAATTTGTTTCTTTTGGAATAGTGACAATCACTAACTTTCTGTTTCCGCCTGTTTCTCTCAAGCTGTAGCCCTGTATCTTGCTGACCATTGGTGGTCAATTGATGACATTGTGAGAACATCAGTACCTTCTAGAGAGGGGCTTCAGCAGGTAAAGAGCTCCACTGTTCACCTAGCAATTGTGCTTCTCCATCAAGATAATGACAAATAGCTGGTGTATGAGTTGTAATATGTTTTGTTCTCATTTGGAAATGAATTAGCCACCTCCTATAAAAGCAGGATCAAGGGGAATAGTAGAATCAGTAGTAGGGGAAAGGAAATTTGGTTTTGAAGATACTATCTAGAGAGTGATGCTTGTGCGGTCACTTTTTATTTTGCTGTTAATAATTTTTTTTCCTTGCTCTTCAAGATATAGTATATCTGATGGTATTGAAATGTCTGGGGAGAGTGATGCATTGTATTGTAGGAATACCTGTCAGTCTTAGC
Organism: Tinamus guttatus; assembly: GCF_059628265.1. Lineage (NCBI taxonomy): Eukaryota > Metazoa > Chordata > Aves > Tinamiformes > Tinamidae > Tinamus > Tinamus guttatus. The sequence goes on along the minus strand of NW_028289001.1, from coordinate 236,437 downwards.
AAGTGATTAGTAAGCTAGAAATACTGAGAAAAAACTTTTGATATAAGAGAGTTGGATATAGTGGGGTTGGGAACATACAAGTTGCCTGGTATCTGTGGGTTTTTTTTTTTGTTGTTGTTTGTTTTTTATTTATTTCATAGGTGGGTTTTTTTGGTTTTTTTTTTTTTTTCTTTCTCCCAGCACTGTTGTTCATATCTGCTCATTGAATTTGGGCACTCATCTTGGTGGCTACTTTTTTTTCTTTTTTTGATTTAGTTTTTAACTTGTCTAATACCACAGAAACTGTTGCAACTGTTTCTTCCATGGCATCATGTCCTGTCATCTGCCACTCTATCAGCAGTTGATTTGAACGTGCTGAGTTCTGCAACCAAGTGAGGGCTCATTATGACTTCTTTGTAGGTCTCCAGTTAACTGCTGGCCTGAGGAGTCTGATGCTGGCATGCTGCTTTCCATGTGGTGAATGTTTCTTAAATCCAAAAATATTCTGAGTTAAATCAGAAAAGCTCTCTTTCCAGCCCCAAGTATTTACCCATTGGGTTGGGACTGATGCTGAAGTTGTGAAATAGCCTCTGTCTGTGGTAGTGTTTTTCACATAACCTATTTCTGTGGCTTCAGGGCATCTCCTGCCTTCAAACAAACCCAGAGTTTTGTCCTGCTTGAGCACTTGAAGCTTCTCTTGCTGTTGTGTTAACTGGTGCTTTTGAAAAATAAGATCTCTACTGTATCAGTATCAGCTTAACTAACCGCTCTTCTAAAATGTTCTGTGTTTCCTTAGGTGAAGTCTGTTGGAGAGAGGGTGGTTCTCTATGTTCTGAATCGAATCATCTATCGGAAACAAGAAATAGAAAGAAATGAGATCCCATTTCTCTGTCATGGTAGCAATGACTATGCTAAGATCATATGGAAAAAAGGAGAAGCTATTGGGTTCTATTCTGTTAAACCTGCAGGTAAAACACTTGTGCGTTGAGGGATTTTTTTTTTCTGGATGTGGGGGAAGAGATGCGATGGGGAGGTGGATTTGAAAAATACTGTGTGTAGTTAGACTTTGCAAGATGTGTAGGCCTAGTGAGTTAGTGGGGTTTTTTTTGAATCCATAAAAGATTGGACTGCAGTTAAAATTTCTAGAAGTAGCTTAAATGCTTGTGTGATTTAGGAATCTGAGAAGGTACTTCTTGAATCTAGCTTGTATATTAAGATATCTGAACCCATAAAAATGAGATGTACTTGAAACCTTTATTTTTTTCTCCATAGGACAATTGTTTAGTGTTAGATTGGCATCTGTTTTGTTTGGTTTTAAGGGGCAGTAGTATAGATCAAAATTAGTTTACAAGCAAGTCTTAAATTCTTTTGCATCTAATGAAATATGCCAATATGAGTCCAAAGCTATGTTTTGTTCTGAGTTCTGGTATCCATATCAAGTTCTTTTGCTGCTTCTCTGACTTCCTCTGTTGATGTATTTGCATCAATTGGAGGTTAGAAAATCTTTTGTGCTTTTCCCTCTTCAATTTTGAACCTGTGCACTAGTGCTGTGTGATGACATATTGGTAATGTGAAAGCACAAGGGTATTCGTGGTTTGTTTGTTTTTCACATATGTTGGACAAGGTTGCATCATTTTTGGTTAATCTGAAATTCACTGGAGAGTGGAACATTTGTGGAAGTTAGACAGTAATCCTGTATTTTGACTGCTTAAGGCCTGACTATCTCCAGAATGTGGAGCCTCCTGTTTATCTGATTTCAGATAATGTTATCTGATTCTGCAAATGTTTTACAGCAGAGAAAAACCTCACTTGTGGACACAAGGCTCAGCTATGATTAGTGTTGACAAAGAGATTCCCTTTCCATTCACATGCACTCGTTTATGCCAGTAATCTTACAGATTTTCTGGTTTTCCTGTTTTTCTAGAACACTTCCTTTCAGTTATTTTGAACTTTATTGTGGTCTTTCAGGTTTTGTTGAATAAAATTTGATATTAAGCCATAGGCTGTTTAGTACATTGATGGCACGTCATGGCACTTGGATCAGGGAGGAACTTTCTGGCATTGCTATTTTACCCCTAGAAGAGGCTAATGTATTATGGGTTAATAATGGTACTGGAGATTCCCTGAACATGTCCCCCAGCTCTAGCATAAACGTAGGCCCTTGTAAACTGTTAAAATACAATAATGAACTGGCTGGGTCCCTGACCCTACATATGGTTAGGAAAGTGCCAGAGCCTGATTAATATGCCAGAGGGGGTCCAAGTTCTGTCCAAGTTTCTGCTTATGTTTTCATTGCTTGAGAAATGAAGATAAGTGTTTTCACTGGCCTTAAAAGGGACTGCAAGGACAAACTAAATTCTATAGAAGACCGTATATTTCTCTCTAGTCTCATTAGAAGAAAGGATCATTTATTGGCATTGTTCACACTGTCTGGCAAAATATATTGAAATATGAAAAAGGGTGAAATCTTCAAATGGACTCAGTAGTTGTGGTGCCGTTCTAATGACATTAAATGACATCACTTTGTCATCATTGGCTCTATAGTCAATGAACCATCTGATACTGAAGTACATGTGTTATCACAGTCTTAATCTTAAGTGTGGATAATATGTGCTATTTATGGGAAATTTTCCATGCAGAAACTTTTTTTGCAAATTTTTGCATCATTTCATTTCAAAATCTGGAGTTATTGTTTCATTCCTTTAACAAGAGCTGAATTGCAGACTTCATATTTTTTCTGAGGAGTTGTGTAACAAACAGAAAAGTCTAATTCATGCTTTTTTTTATTTTTTTTGACTCCTCTTCCCTCAGTGCTGAGATACTGATGGATATTTTCCTCCTTACTGTTTTAGGAAGTGTTTGTAGCTCTTACCTTACTCAGAGTTATCAGCTTCCCGTGTTAGACACAATGTTTGTAAGAAAGAAACATCGTGGAAAAGATTTTGGGCTAATGATGCTGGAAGACTTTGTGGATTCCTTTACTGAAGACACGCTTGGCTTACGATACCCATTATCGTCCTTCATGTACACGGGCAAGTTCTTTGATTTATTCTTCTAGTAGTCTTTGTTTTCTCTTTATGTCCAAATGAGTGGTGGTGTTCAAGTTCTAAGACAGCGCTCCATGTTCATGGCTGTGTCATAGAATCAAAGACAGTTGAGGTTGGAAGGGACCTCTGCAGTTAATCTGGTTTAACCCTCATGTTCAAGCGGGATCAGCTAGAGCAGGTTGTGCTGGACCATATCCAGCTGGGTTTTGAGTATATCCAATAATGCAGACTCTACAACCTCTCTGGGCAACTTGTTCCAGCAATGAACCACCCTCACGGTAAAGGTTTTTAAAATGTCCTTCTCTTCAGTGAAGATTAAAAACCCTCACTTGGGTAAAATGATGAAATATTTCATTATAAAATTTTAATCCTCTCTATGTGATATTTGATTATTGGCTCCCTGTTGACTTTCTCGGGATGTCTGGTCAAATGAACATTCTTGGCTATGTTTTAACTTAAGTATAAGGAGGCAAAGTTTTAGCGTACAAGGAAAACACTTACTGCTCTATCATTAACAGCCCAAGGGGGAGATGGTATCTAGGAAGTGACAAACTTTCTGGAAATCATGTTGCTTGGGATTGTTTATGTTCAAGCAAGCAGAACTGCGTTTGCCCAATTTCTCAAGGCTTTCTTTGTCTTGTCCAGCTTTTGATGCATCCAACAGGCTTCCCTCTATTTATGTTTTCATCACGCCTCTTTGCTAAGCCACTGGAAACTTTCTGCTCTTAAAATACTCCACTCTGCACTTGGATCTGAATAGATCTTGTTTGTTAGGCTTAAGCTGACCAACTGTCTCGAGCACAATTTAATGACTAATGAATTTCCCTGGCCAAGGAGTGATATATCAGGATCTTGTCTGCAGAGGTCATGCCTCAGTAGAGAGCCAGCTGAAAAATGCCCATTTTCCTAGGACCCCCTATGAAATAGTGTCATAACAAGCTTTTCCATGTCCGTATTTGCTACATGCAGTTGGGAGCAAAAAGGGGAAGGGATAGCAGAAAAGAAAGCATTCCAAAAGTGTATGGTAAGTGAATAATAATAAATGGCATTCAGTGGCAATGTGTTTGCATTCCCAAAGAGTGCTTTTAACAAGGACCTATAAATGTAACAGTGGAAAGTGCTTAAACCTGAAGGGAAGGATTTACTGAGAAAGATGATGAAGGGATAGCAGTGTTATCCTTATTAAGGCTGGACTGCTTGTTCAGTGGCTCTATTTTTGGTGGCTTATGTGTATGTTGGGAGCTTTCAATTTAATTTATTTCAGATAAGTTTACAGCTGAGTATATAGTGTACAAAGCAGGACTTTTTTTTTCTCTTAAATTTTAATTTTTTTTCAGTTTGTAAGCGCTATTTTGAACAGTACCCTGGGGATCATGACCTTTTATGGGAAGTGGAGGGAGCAGGACACTGGTACCAGCGGACTCCTATTACCACTGTATTGCAAAGGGAAAAGCTCAAAATTACAGGTATGAATGCTTTATTTCATTACGTTATGGCACTGTAAAAGTTTTTTTGTAGGCTGTTTTTTCATGGAAGGTAATAGAGAAATTTTATTTGTCTTGAGGTCTTGTGAGATCATGTTCAGAAAGGCTAATTGTTAAATAAAGATACTGTAATCTTTCTTTTTTCCTTCTGCCCCTTTTAACTGCTTTTAACAGAAGAAGCCTCACAGAAGGAAAGTAGGGGCTTCCAGACAGAGGAGTATTTTCTGCCATCAGCAGTAGGATCTGAAGCAAACAAACAGAACACAAAGCCAGAAACACAGCTAAGTGTAGGTACACAGAATGTTTTCAATCTCTTAAAAGCTCTCAAACTTTTTATATTTTTTTATAATCATGTAATGCATCTTGTTCTATTCTTTCATCTTTAATTACCTATTCTTTATCTTCAGTAAATATTTTTAACTTTTTAAAAAGTTTTAAAAAGTTTAATTTTCTGAAGTTCAGAAATGAATGGTTCTAGCAGATTGATGTGTTTGATAAAACAGTATGTTAGGCTTGTTTGATATTTGTTTCCATGTATGTACTGACTTTACACTGATGAGTAACCTGGGGCTAAAAATATACTTTTGCTGGGGTTTTCCCCATCATTATTCTCCTGAATGAAAGGGGTCTGCGTCACAATGGCCAGTGTCTAGTAACTTGAGCTGCTGGCAAGCAGCTTAGACGAGGAGAATATTTAACTGTCTCAGCGATTAAACTCTTCAGAAAAGCTGTTGAACAGTAGCATCATCACAGTAATGGAGAGAGTAAAGACAAGTGTTTATAGAACTGCTCACTCGCATCACAGCTGAATATGGTGGAAAGTGTTTAGTTTGCACTCAGGGTTATATATTGTCCACATAGAAGGATTACAGCTTTCTTTATATGTATTTAGAATCTTTGCCTGATTTCAGCTATGTATGGGTATGTAGTTGAGAATATTTTTGTGTGTTTGAGTATCAGGCATCTGTTCCTTCATTCCACTTGTGTACTAAGACTACACAGAGTGTTCTTGGGAATAGTTTATACCTCCAAATAAATATAGGGAGGATGGATTTCTGTGTTTCAGACCATCTGTAATATTAAGATGTGACCATTTTCTCATAAAGGTCAGTGACTTATTGAATCATGAAAATGGGAAATAGTATCTGAATTGGTGCTTTCATCCCTTTAGATAGAAAATTTAAATGTAAACCTTAAATCAAATGTCTATTTTCATAGTTGAGAAAATTAACATCTACCAAAACAAAACTGATGGCAAAGTAGCAATGCTTTCAGTATGTAAATGCAGCAACTTAGTTGTATTTAACTGGTATAATTGTCTTTAATTTGTAAGACTGTTTTGAGCATTATCACTGACCTGCAGATTCAGATAGATGGTGCTAATGATCATTTATTTCAGCAAAAACATTTCATAAAAATGTGTATTTTGGTTGCAGTTATGTGGATGTGCTTGGAAAGAATAGCAGAGGAATGTTAGTAGTTCTTAGGGTTTTTTGTGGTTGTGAGTTAAGAATTCAAGTCCTGTCTTTTGCCATGATCAAGATGATGATGGTAGATACTGGGTTCCCAAACTGCTTCAGTTCCTTCTCGTCTGCTAGGATTGCTGGCTGCCCTTTTTTGGCACCTGCACTGTCTGTACAGAGTTCTGCAAAGTGTAAAAGCTGGTGAACCGTTAAACAAAACAGAACACTGCCACCTCTGACACCTGGAAAAACAAACCCTAAATGCATTTCTTTATTGAATCTAGTGGTTCCTTTTTTTCACTAAGTTCTGTTTTTTGCCTGCTTTTTAAATTTATTTATTCTTTCTTTCTTTAAAGATAACCTGTGGGTTGCTATATTTTATTGCATGTCATAATAAATATACAAAATACAAGTGTAAAAATAAAACTGTTCTGCTAAATTTTCTCATCTACTCTGGTCTAGATTCTGGGGTTTCTACAAAAAAAGAGGAGCAGTAAAAAAAAAAAAAGACATCTAGCAGTTAATTTTATGGACACCTGCTCTATATACTGGTTACAAAAAAACTTGCTAGTGTTGTTTGTAATGTCCAGTTATGCAGAAGTCTCATCTTGTGTGTTAGGATCAGAATTAATAAGCAGAAAAAAAATGCTTCTACTCAAGACCAGATGATCAAAAACTTAAGCTGGTCTGTTGAGACATAAGACATAAAAATGCATAATAATTTTATATATATACACTTTATAAAATGTATAGAATATATATGTATTTTAAATTAAGAATGGCTGTATTCAGTTTTCTATAGTATAATTACTATATTTTAGTATTCCATTATTCCAGTATATTACTATATACTGGAATAATGTTTCAGAAAGGTGCAGTCAGAGAAGGGAAGATGAGCATATTTAACATTGGTCTTGCTTTTGCTTTAGGCTGAATCTCAAAAAGGCAAAGAATCATTAGATGTCCATGCAAGCACATCTGAAGGTAAAAGTAACACTGACTGTTAGTATTGTGATTATGATGAATTACTAGGTTAGCAGGCTCTTTGTAACTTAGTTTATTCATCTGCAAAGCAGGTGAAAGCTCAAAGATGCTGGGGTCCAATTCATAAAATTAATTGTAATAAGTCTTGGTAACAAGACTTATTACAAGTCTTGTTACAAGACAAGGCTATAACAAGGCTATGTGTGTTCAGAAAATAAGTACCATGGTAAAATGCTGCTTCACTTTTCTCTTGCACTCATTTGCTTTAATTAAATGATTAGGGGAAAAATTCTGTGTGCAGTCTTCCCTAAACTGCTTTTCTTCACTTGCATTTGTTTATATGTCTTCCCCCTTCTAAGAGCCTACTGTAACACCTGTTTCCATTCGGACACGAAGCAGTCATTTAAAATGCCCCAGGATAGGAAAAAATAGCCAGGAATCTGAACCCAAAATTTCCAAAGGAGATGAGGAAAATGCTCTTCACGTGTCAGAAAGCAGGTAAAGGAGCCCACATTATACTGATGTTATTATCTTGCTGCTTAGGCAGTCACAAACTGCAGGGGTCTACACCAGTGTGGCACTTGGCATTTCCACTCCCTTTTTCCTACTCTTGCTTGCTTGAAAATAAAGCCTGAGAGGCTTTAAAGAGAGAGGACTGAGGGTGTGTTTGAGAGGAGTATGTTCTGTTGGAAACCAGTCTGAACTAAGGCAAAAACATCTGTATTCACACAGCATGATTCCTTATAATAATATAGCTGGACATTTATCCACCATGTTATGTGCAATCTTTGGAGAGAAGTCCCTTTCTGACATCTTATGGTACAGCTGAATAAAATCTGATTATTTAGTTTGGGGGATGGTTACTGCTTGTCACTTAATAACAAAATAGTTGCAGGAAGTCATCCTTCTTTTAAGAAAAATCCTTTTGATAAATCCTGATTTAGAGTTGTCACACCAAGACTTATATCCTAGAAAAAAAATAGGCTTATATTCATACTGTTATTAAATTAAAAAGGAAAAAAAGTCTGTGTGTGTGTTACAATAGTTCTTACAAGACAAGAAATCCATCCAGAAAGCAAAGCTATGGTTATTTTAGTAAAAGCTCCTTCCTCCCCACTCCTGTGTGTGTGAACATAATGCACAGTCACAGACATTTTCTTTCTTTCTTCCCTTCCCTTCCCTTCTATTCCCTTGTCCCTGAAAATCTGTCTTTTTGAGAAAGGAAAAAAAATCTATTTTTCTGAAAATAATCTGATTATTTCCTGGGAAATTCCTCAAAGTTTGGTTTCATTAGGTTTCATTTAGAAGAAGAGGGGGGGGGGAGGAGAAAAAAAAAAAAAAAAAAAGCCCCAAACCAGAATTTCCCGTGAGGCTGGGTATTCTGATGCAGCACTGTTGTAGTGGACACTGCTTCCCTGCTTGCAGCACCTGGAATGCAGCTTGTGCAAACCTGCAGGCCTCCTGTAGCTCAGCCCTCAGACATCTGTTTTTGTGATTTGTTCTCCATAGAGAAATTTGACCCACTTTCAGAAAGCAGATTTGGTTTCAGCTGGCTGCCACGCTAAGTGGCTTTCCAGGTTTCTTCATGTAGCCACAACCTAATCTTTGCCTGCTACTTGCTTTGTGGGACTGCGGAGGCACAGGGCTGGTCCCAGCAGGTTAAGGACAGGCCACACGGTAGGGCCTAGCTTTGCCACAGGTTCAGAAATCTTCTGACTTGTGACTACTTGAGTATGAGAGAGGACTGGCCTCTGTCATTGGAAGTGAGTATTTTGGGCCTTGCAAGGTGGAATCAAACAAGAGGCTGTTGTTTCTATGAATTATAAGTGTAATGTGGTGTCTGAGCAGAGCTACAGTGAATCTTCATGGCAGTTTGCTCCCCCTTCCATGCACCTTAGCAAGCAGAGCAGGGTCTTTCCTCAGGGGTTTGACCCCTGTCTAGAGCTGCTCTCCTAGCAAGGCCTCCCTCTCAGACAGCCATTGGGCACGAGTCCCTCTAATACTGCAGTTGTGGAACTGTAAAGCAGCCTTGTGCAAATCCATCTCATTCTTTTGATTTGCGTATACTACTCCAGTGTACTACCCCAGTGCAGATTTATCATTTCAGAAATATTGGAATGTTTGAGATGGTGTCACTACATATCAGGTGTTTCAAAGCTTCATCTTTAGCTGTTTGCTAGCTTAATCTCTAGCTGGCTGCATCTTCAGCCAGGATGTGTTAATTGGCTCGGGTTATTAGTCATGGTGTTTGTAAGTCATACATGTTCAGTGGTTGTATAAACATAATTGCTTATGAAGCTGCATAATTTTTAACTGTTCCTGCAGTGGGGTGTGGCAAAGTTGCTTCTTCTCTTGCCCCTTTGTAGCTTTTAAATACGTAGTAGATGACTGGTTTGGGTTTTTTTTTTTTTTTAATTTTCAAACAACAGATTTAGAGAAGTTTACACACACTGAATGTGAGATAGATGTCTGTACTTTATAGTTACTGCACCAATTTTGTCTAGTTAATATCTCTCACCTCTTTAAGAAATAGCCATTCTTAGATGCATTTATATTTCTGAATTTGTATTTCCCATGGTGTGAGATATAACAACTTTAAGGTTGGTCATGAGAGAATGATTTCTGTGCTGATTACCAAAGTTATGTATTTATTTTTTAAAAAATAAAGTAACTATCTTAATATCTGCTGCAGACTGGATCCACTTGCCCGCCCATCTGAAAACTCGGAAGACTTAGCAAAAGAACCAGAGGAGAATGCTGTCGAGAACGATGAGGAGATGATCGTTGACAACGAGGATCAGTCTGCATCAGAAACAGTGTTACATGCATCACCCACCGAGAAATGGACTGAGAAGGAGGTGAGCTGGGTGTTTATGGGCAAGATTCCAGCCAAGGGATATGCAAGTGACAGTGATGGTAGATGGAAAGTTTTCAATATGAAACTACAGTTTCTGTTAAATATGGTCCTTAGCTGCCTTGATCCATGTCTTTATTGACTCTTAGATTGTCATACCAGTGCTTTAAGAACTTCGCATTAAAAGCTAAAGCTGTGCAAAATTAGTGAATTAGAGTTGGAGGAACTTTCTTTTTGCTTACTTTGTGGTTGGGTTTTTTTTTTTTTTTTAAGAGTTCATAGGATCTTCAGTAAAGTGAATTTCTAGCCTGTCTAATGAGAATTTCTGGCTTTTGTAATTGATTTGTCCCACTCAGATGTTGTGGAGAATTGGAATAGGGTCAAGAACTGATCCAATAGATCTAAGGGGGAAAAAAAAAAAAAGGCTTAATTGAAGGAGCTAATAACTAATATACTTCAGTGGCTGCTGTGTGTTTTTTTTTGTTGTGTGGTGGTTTTTTTTTTTTTTTTTTTAATCTTCCCCACCTTACATGCTTACAACACTTTTATATTTAAATTCACCCTTTTTTGTTGTTGTTTTGTTTTTTTTCACAAGACTTGTTACTGGCTGAATTCAAATCTGTGAGTACCCACTGTGTCCAGCAATATCTACAGAATTTTATGTTCCTACTGATCTGTGAGCAAGTAGAGCTTACACTGTGTTTGATTCTTTAACCTACAATTTTAAGGAATGACTGCAGCTTGCGTACTTGTGAGATGTATAACAAGTACTTAACTCTCTTGCTAGCAACAGTGTAAGTGACAGTGAAACTGTGACTTTCACTAGAATGAAACTACAAATTGAGATCATTAATGTACCCACCAATGTCTGGGAACAATGACTGGGCACACCCTTGACTTAAAAATGTGATTTTTCAGGAAATTCCACCAGAACCTTTTAATGGTGACATAGCAGAAGAAAGTGCTAAGACCTCACTTAAGGCTGAAGAGGAGACTGCAAATGAAGTTTTAAGTGGTGAATCAAAATTGCAGTCTGAAAGTCAAGAAGAACCCTTAACCCTGTTTGTGCCATTAGTCCTTGAACCTCCAGCAAAACCTTCAGAAGACACTGTATCAGATAAGGTGAGAGAAGTGCAACAACACTTTTAAGTCCTTCTCTTTGGTATATATCCTGTTTCTTTTCTGTATATACTTCACTGTATGCACATTTTTCTTTAAGTAATGGATAGAAAGCAGCTTTCCCTGTCATCGCTTTATGAATTTCTTGGAAGAAAAAAATATCGGGACAGACTAAATCAATTAAACAGGCTCTATTAAAGTTTATTTTAATGTGCAGAAGCAGAGAGTGCATGCACCTGGTACCTAAGAGAAAGATACTCCTGTTTGCCTTGCCAGTAATGAAACAGTTATTTCTCCCTATATTAGTTAGATACATCTGAAAAGTCACAACTTTGGTTTGTGTGGTAGTTTTCTGTAATAAAGTATACTAATTAACTAAAGCAATTAATTATTGGTATTACCAATTGAGACTGCCCCTCTAGAATACAGACTATATTGGTTTGGGTTTATGGTGTAAAAGCAGATTGTTATGGGACTTTATGCTAGCAAAGTGATGTTAATTATTTCTGTCAAAAAAAAAACCCCAAAAACGCACAAAAACAGGGATTAATTTCAGAATGTTCATGTTGTACCTGAGCCCAAATTACAAATTTGGAAGTAGAAGGCAATCTCTGAATATCAAATGCAGTCTGCAAAGGTATCTTATGCAAAGAGGAGGACTGGTTTGTTGACCATGCATTTAGTACTGGGGGCTGCTGAATGCCAAAATTTCCTCTGAGGTTCCTATGTAAGGGGTTTTGATGTCCAATATCTTGTATCTTAAATTTAATTGTCCTTTTGATGTCTCTTCTCTCCCCCTCCCACTCAAAAAAGGTTTTAAATGCAAATAATTCAGAGGTGCTGACTGAAGAAACTCCGCCTTTAGAGAAGGACGTCTCTGAAGAAGAGCAACAGGAAGCTAAAAAGAAATCATCAAAGGAAAAAAATGCAGCTGCTTTGGCTCCAAGGGATGGACCCTCAGACAATGGCCTGCCAAACTCGGTAGTGACCAAAGCAGCAGAAGAATCTGCTTCTGAAAACATGTCGCCTAAAACAATTTCCTCTGTGGAAGAACAAAATGAGGAAGCAGGGCACAATATGCAGGAGGCCCCTGTTGCCGTGGGTCAGAGTTCTTTGATAGTGGTTGAACTTGAGGGTGTTTCTTTTCAGCAGCCTTCTGGACAGGAGGGCCAGAAGAACCAGCCAGGAGAGCAGCCGGAAGAGTCTGCTGAGCAGATGGATCAGTACACGCAGACAGCAGCAGAGAGGGCTGCCGACAGCAGCTCTGAGGAAGCAGAGATTGAGGTACCCATTGTAGATCGGAGAACCTTGAGGAGAAAGACCAAAGGTTACAAAGGTCCACCCAAGAAAAAAGGAAAACCAGCCTAAAAATGAAATAATAATTCATCTGTTTGTAAGAAAGTTATTATTTTGTTTAAAACAGTAGGCTATAACTAAACCATATGGGACACAGGACACATGTTTTAAATATTGGGTTGGACTTCCTTTTGGGATTTATCACCTTTCCTCAAGTTTTCTTGATTTTTTAACCTCTATACTTTGAGCTTCATCAGAGCATGAAAGTAAATGGCCAGCCTCCTCCTTTTATAAAGGATTCATGCTGAATAATGCAGAAGTTGTGCTAGTAAAGAATAGTTTGCATATTTAAGGTGGCAGCCTGGGAAGAAAAATGGTCAATAGGCCAAGAATGGTCTGTTAAGGTCGCTTAAATTCCCTTAGGCATCACTCTACAATTTTTATAATCTTGTGTTCTGTACTATGGAGAGAAGCAGAACTGGGAACATCCTTCCTCTTTTTTGTTTCCTTTGCATAGGCTTTCTCAGATGAGATTAAATAATGTAAGATTAAGTAATTCTAGGTTTCAAAATATACAATCAAGTACAACTCAATAGATCAGCGTAAGCAGCATCTGTATTTTGCTAAAATCAGACTGGAGACTTTCCCCCTCTGATTCCCAGCTACTATTTGCTAATCACTTGAAACAGCCGAGTCAGCAGTGTCAGCACAGTGTCTACCATAACACACTCGGATAATCAAGTTCTTTAAGGAAAGATTTAGAGATGTCTACACAGTAAACTATTTGTAGCTTCCAAAGCAAGTGTTTTGCTATGCGTAAATTTTCCAGAATATATGGAGTGCAGATTTCAGTACACAAAGTTGTTAACTGCCTTCCTATTTGCTTGTGTTGTATGGATACTTGATGACTGACTTATGCCGAGGCCCACCCCGCGAGACGGAGTGAACAACACTTCAATGTGAAGCAGGTTCAACTCGCTTTACTATTGTCAGCAACAGAGCTTTATACCATTCCGACACCCGTACACGTGGACACGCGCTAAGAAACAGCATTCTCATTGGTTGGGCTATAGCGTCCATGCATAGTAAGCTTGCAGCTGATTGGCGCTCTTCTCGGTGCTCTGTTGCTGGGCCTCCCGGACGTCTATCTGGTTGTGGTCGGTCCAGTCCCCCTGAAAGTGCCCACGAACACGTTCTTCTCCTCTGGGTGACCTTTGAATCCCATTACCTCAGTTCCTTATATTCTTGCAAAAGTACTAAGGCCCCAACAGACTTATGGTTCAGGAAAAGGATTTTGCAGTTTTTGATCTAGCACTGGTCTGAATGGAAGTGGTGCTTTGTGTTTTCAAAATGCTTAGCTGGTGCTTTGGGTAATTAAAATGTATTTGCCATATGTGTGACTCCTGTGTGCTCTGGCATTGCAGGTGGATGTGACATTCATTAGTGTGGATATTAGTGGGGATTTCAGCAAATGCTTGTTTGCCAAACTCCTATGCCTTTAGAAGTTAGCAGGAGATTGCAGCAAATACTTCTGACTCCCACTTTCTTTTTCTAACTTGGATTTAATTCCTGGGATGGTAACTTCCCAGCCTATTGCTTTCTTAAAAGCAGCAACGAAGCTTTGCAATATGCAAACAGGCAGAAATCAAATCAGGCTATTCAAGCATGTTTCCCTTCAGAAGTACTTTTGGCAAACATATATTTAACTTAAACTGCTACATATGCCGTAAGCTATTTTCTGATTTGCTATATGTTTATTTTTATAAATGAAGCTCCTCTCAGAATGGGTTAAAAACTCAGGAATAAGAAAGAACAGTGGTTCTAGGAATAAGGAAGATCAGTGCTCATAAGGACAGGAAATCACACAACTATTTGTCCTACTTTATCTTTTATAAGGTTAGTAACCCAGTCTCCTACAGTGTCTTGAAAAGAGGTATCTGGAAATGGATGCTTAGGATTTCTAAGTACAAGGTTCACGTGAATAATTGCAATGCTGTCTTAATTTTTATCTCCCTGTGAAGCAAATACAAGATTCCGTTCTTAGATTTTTATGCTTATACAGTTTAACTGTGTTTATAAGATATTTTAACTGTATAAGATACATTCTTACTTAATTGGCTGAAATGAACAGAACCATGCTTCTTTTTAATTTGTTCAGATACACTTAAAAAAAAAATGGGTTTTTAGAACTATGGATTGCCTAAGCTTTGGATTTAGGGTACGCAGAATCACTGAGGTAAATTTGGTTTCTGGATGTGTTGCACTTAGTTGTAATGTCCTAGAATGTACAGGTACTGCCGTGAACCCTTGCTAAATGTTCAAGACCTTTCATAATTGTTTATAAGTCTATTCAAGTGAACCTTAAGCATTCCTGAAACTAAACGTTTTCTATGAAGCATGTGAGACAATTTCTGTCATCTATAATACGGCTTCTCTTTCTAGTTCTAAGATTTATTGTAAAAAGGTGAGAACATGATGGCTAGAAAACCTGTATTGCATTGCTAGGAGATGGGCTTTGTGAGGGTAGTTAAAATGGAGAGTTGAATGAACTATATTGCAACCCCGTCTTTGATTCGTTAGAGTAAGCTTTCCTAAGCATGAATCTGTTGAATTCTTAAATTGATAAAAATGTATGTACTTGTAATAATTCAAGGATTCTTTTGTTTATGAAAGTCCCAGTTATTTCAGTTGTTTCTAACTGGATTTTTGGTGCATATGTTTATATCACTTGCCTTCCTTTTTAAGATTGCAAAACAGTGTTAATGAGCAAAGGTCAGTTCACTCATTTGGCTCGCTCTTTTCACAGCTAAGTCTGTACTGATTTCAGTACATAACTTACTTTTAAGATATACATGTTGAATACATAAATATTTCAGCAGTGCTATTGGATTAAGTCAGACTTGGATTCCACTGAGCTCAGCTAGATTTCTGATCTAACGTCAGTGAGTTAGAGGGGGGGGTTAAATGTCTGAATTTAAGTTTAGTATTTAAACATACTCTTGAGTAGCAATTTCTGTAAATCGAGGGTACCTAAGACAGCAGCTGTTGGCCTGATTATTAAGAACAGAATGGTGCAGTCGAGGTGTGATTAGGAATTCTGATACCTGAGGTGGTCTGGGAAAACTAGTCAGTTCTAGCTGTGATTGCAACAGTACTTTGAACTACAGGGCACAGTTTATTTTCTGTAATAACTTCTTTGTCATTGATCATCTTGGAGTAAATACTAAGTGGCAAATCTCAAGTACTGTCATGAAGTCACAGTGTTGCTCGCAGTACTGATTGTCCCATTGGAACCATAGTTTAATAATCTGTACCTTCTGTTATATTAAAGCAAGAGGTGACTCAAGTGTTTTACCTTGGGGGGGAAAAAAGAGTGTGTTTTTCTTGTTTGTTTGTTTGTTTGTTTGTTTGTTTTTTAGGCTTAGACATTTTTTTTCCCCTCTGTTAACTGTCCGGCCTATTGCCATTGAATTGTTAAAGAATTTTTAAGATCTTACCAGCAATCAATTAAAACAGCAACTTTCTACAACTTTGTACCAAATATTATTACAACATGCTTTGGAACTACATGTGTACAAATAAGGGAAGCAGCATTATTTTTGAGCTTTATTTAGTCTAGGAATAGAGCTTAAAGAATGTAAATTTGTGATTTCAGCCTTGCTTTTCAATGGTAAATAGTTTTATATTTGAATCTAGCATTTGTTCAAATGTCTGTCTTGTGCTGCTTGTTGAATTTTAACAGAAGTTGCTTTGCTTTTCCCAATTTTTGGGGTCGCTTTTTCATTTCATGCAGAATTCTTGTTTGTTGTTCTCATGCTTCATAGCCCTTTACATGAAAATGTGTACATGTCTTCAAAAAGTACTTTTAACTTATTTTAAATTATGTCTGAGCTTAGGTTGTTTCTTTTTATACCATTTCATTCTGTAGACGTCAGTAAGCAAATTGGTCATTTGCAGTGGTATCAACATTACTAAGTTAAACGTAGCAATTAATAGGCCTAAGTTTCAGCTTCTCTGCTCTGAGTGACCTTTATAAAAATTTATTTCCAAGAAAATATACTTCTAAATTTATTTTCATAAATGTGCTGTTAGATGTTTTCTAAAGTAGTGATACCCTGTTATAAATTTGCTGTTTATAAATCTTATGAAAGATGTGTTGTTATTCTATAGTACTGTACTAAGTCTTGTTACAGTGTATTTCAGGTTTTTTTTTTTTTCCTCTTTCCTCTTTTTTAACGTATTGTCTTGACTGGTTTTGAAATGATTTGAACTAGTAATTAAACATATATTTTGTGATTTTCCCCCCCCCCCCCCCCCCGTTTTTTAGTATTTGAGCCCTCTTTGCTATACAGGACGCATCTTTATAATTGCATCACTATTGCAAAATGCATAGCTATCATACTTAGCACTATTTTACAATCCATCTACTACCAAGGAGCTTTAAAGTCTCGAAATTATTAAATGATTTTTTTTTTTAACCAATTAAAGCAATCTGTTGAACTTCACTTGGCTTATACATCAGATGTTTTTTTTTAAGAAGAACAGGTTATTCTGAATGTTACAGTTTGGTGATCTGTAGTTTACATTCCTGCATATTTGGTTAAAAAAAAAGGGGGGGGGCAGTTCAGTATAGTCAGTCTGTATTGTTATAGATGAGGCAATTAGAAATTCTGTGATACGTTCCCTACAGAACTTCTTTTTTTTTTTTTTTTTTTTTTTTAAGGCAGCACACAATGTGGTGTTACAGACTGTGAAAGTCTTGCTTTGCACAGCTCTATCAAAACATTGCAAGAATGTATTTTTCATTGCAAATGTTTTATTATTCAGCTAACAAGAAATCATGTATTTGCAACACAACAGATGTAGCGGTGTTTTTGAGGTACTCGTACTTCACTGCTCTGGAGTAGGAAGAGAGAACCCAGCTGTGCAACAGAAAATTGAACACTGGTCATGTTGTTTGATAATGCCCAGCAACAGGTTAAACAGGAGCTCCTTAAATGCAGGCTCACCTATCTTGACAAAATGCTTTCTCTCCAAGCAAATGACTTAGCTGCTTGCAACCCTCTCAGCTTCAAATCTTTTATTCACAAACAAGTAAAAAATCATGGTAAGTTACAGATTATTTTATCAGTTTAACATATGGTCCTAGACTAGATCTCTCTGGATGAGGGGTCTGGTCTACATATCGGTGCCTCCGTGCCCTGTAGTGTGGAGTCACCCACGACGATCACCTGCCGCTTCTTCCGGGTGCTCCTTTTCTCTTTAGGGGGAGCAGCCTTGCAGCATGGACCAGACTGCCTCTCTGGACCAGACTGCCTCTCTTTGATCCTGGGGCGCATTAAGAAGAGCGTCTCCAGCAGGTCGAGGGAGGTGATCCTGCCCCTCTACTCAGCCCTGGTGAGGCCACATCTGGAGTATTGTGTCCAGTTCTGGGCTCCACAGTATAAGAGGGATGTGGAGCTGCTGGAGAGAGTCCAGAGCAGGGCCACAAGGATGATCAGGGGCCTGGAACATCTGCCCTATGAGGAGAGGCTGAGGGAGCTGGGCCTGTTCAGCCTGGAAAAGAGAAGGCTGAGAGGGGATCTAATCAGTGTCTACAAGTACCTCAAGGGAGGCAGTGAGGAGGATGTTGCTGGTCTCTTTTCAGTGGTGGCCACCGACAGAACTAGAGGAAATGGCCGCAAACTGAAGCACCCAAAGTTCCACAGGAACTTAAGGAAACATTTCTTAACAGTGAGGGTGACAGAGCACTGGAACAGGCTGCCCAGAGAGGTTGTGGAGTCTCCTTCTATGGAGGTCTTCAAAACCTGCTTGGATGCAGTGCTGTGCCACGTGCTCTAGGTGACCCTGCGTGTGCAGGGGGGTTGGACTAGATGACCTCTCGAGGTCCCTTCCAACCCTAAGCATTCTATGATTCTATGATTCTATGACTAGACTCAGTAAGAGGAGAAAACTTTTTTTGCTCTGTTTTTAATATATTAAAAATAAAGCAATGCCTCTATTGCAAAGTGCAAGAGAAATTACAAAGTTGGTACAAAAAGTGTTTTTTTGACTTCTTGACTAGAGTTACAAGTCTGGAAATACTATTAGGGTCCCAAATCCTCCAGCCACTTTAATGGTCTTTCTCCTATGAGGCAGCCGAGAGCTACAGAAGTGAAGGTTTGGGGAGGAGGGAGGAGAGAAAAGCTGTGTGTATACATACCAGATGGGAGGATAGAAAGATGATGGAGGCAAATTCTTCCCAGTTGTGCCAGGACAAGAGGTAATGGGCATATATTGAAATAAAAGAAATTCCATTTTTTTGAATCTGAGGAAAAAGTCCCCTTTATATATTTATTTAACACCCTCGCCATTTAAACTGGAACCAGTTGCCCAGAGGTTGTGGAGTCTCTATTGTTGGAGATATTCAGCATCTGACTGGACCATGTCCTCAGCAGCCTGTTCTAGTTGACTCTGTATAGCCTAAAGCTCTGCTTAACACAATCTCTACAGGTCCTTTCCGGCAGGAACCATTCTGTGATTCTGCTTTATCTGCCAGACTACCTCCTTCTTTGGCTTAGTGCAGGGGTCCTCAAACTTTTTAAACAGGGGGCCGGTTCACTGTCCCTCAGACACTGTTGGGGGCCGGACTATAGTTTGGAAAAAAAAATGAACGAATTCCTATGCACACTGCACATATTTTATTTGTAGTAGTGCACAAAAAAACAGGAAAAAGAATGCAATATTTAAAATGAAGAACAATTGTAATCAACAAAAACAAATAATATTTCAATGTGAACTATGGGCCTGCTTTTGGCTAATGAGATGGTCAATGTTAGGTTCCATATTTGTCGCTGCTAGTCGTAGCAAGTGATGCAAGTGTTCATCAGTTAGTCTGGATCTGATTGGAGATTTCAGATGTTTCATTCGGGAAAAAGTCTGCTCACAGACATAGGTGCTGCCAAAGATGGTTGCAATTTTGAGTGCATAGTTCCTGAGATGATGATATGTCTCTGAGGGGAGAGATGCATAGAAATTAGTAAGGCTGCTTGATTTGAATGCATCTTTCAGAGAGTCACAAGTCTGTAGTTCGGCCAATTCCATTTGGTAAATCGGATCAACAGTTTCAATGTCAACAGAAAATGGGTTCCGGAAAAGCTGTATGTCCTGTTCATGGAGACGAAGCTCTTTAAATCTAATTTGAAACTCCTTTTGCAACATTTCTAGTACATCCATACATGTTTTGTTTGGGAATGCAACTGCTGTTTTTTCTGCAGACAGGTTTTGAGTTGTGGGGAGATGGCAGAAGTTTTCCTCCTTTACTTGGTTAATGAGCAGGTCTAATTTGACTTGAAATGCTTTCACATGTGAATACATATCACAGATGAGCTTCCCCTTTCCTTGAAGTTGGACATTGAAATTGTTGAGTAGCTCTGTTACATCTGTCAGAAACGCAAGGTGCCATTTCCATTCTGCATCTTTGAGCTCTGGTACTTCTTTGTTTTTAGAAAGCATAAAATCATAAACCTGTGGAAGTAAGTCATAAAATCGTTTCAAAACTCTCCCTCGACTCAGCCAACGGACTTCTGTGTGGTACAGAATATCTTCATAGGCAACATTTAGCTCAGACAGAAATTCCTGAAACTGTCTGTGGTTTAGTGCATGAGCTCTAATGAAGTTAACACAAGAAACTACAATTTTCATGACAGAGTCCAGCTTCAGTGATTTACAACACAGTGCTTGTCGGTGGATGATGCAGTGTATGGCTATTGGATGTGAATGGTTGCGTTTGTCCATCTCTTTGTTAATGCATGCAACCACTCCTTTCATGGACCCCACCATGCTAGGAGCACCATCAGTTGTCACACTGAATAGTTTACCCCAGTCCAGCTCCAAATCATTCATAGTTTGGCAAACTTTCTCATAGATATCCTCTCCTGTAGTTGTTCCTTTGATGCTTTTCAGTGCAGCAAGCTCCTCTGTGACTTTGAAAGAATCATTTGTCCCACGAATGAAAATTAGAAGTTGTGCAGAATCATGAACATCATTGCTTTCGTCGAGTGCCAACGAGAAATAGCAACGTTTTTTTGAGGAGTTTTGCAACTGCAGATTCAAATTTTCCCCCATTTCTTCAATCCTTCGTGTAATTGTAGGTCCTGAAAAACTCACTGCACTAAAGAAATCTGCCTTCTCTGGACACATCTCTGGCAACAGAAAGAAGGCATTCTTTAACAAACTCTCCCTCTATGAATGCTCTGCAAGTGCGCGCTATGAGCTTGGCAACTTGATAGCTTGTTCTGTTCGAAACGGTGATATATTGAGCTGCTTTTGCTTCACAGAAGTATTTTGTTGAGTTGTCAATCCATGTTTCAGTCTTAATATTTTATCGTTTCTCACTTGTCCGACCAAAGAATCATATTTATCTTTATGTTGAGTTTCGTAGCGTCGACGCAAATTGTATTCCTTGAACACAGACACTGAATTCTGGCATATCAGACAAACAGCTCTTTCTTTGTACTCCGTGAAAAAATAATCAGAAATCCACTTTTCTTGGAATACCCTGCACTCGGAGACAATTTGTCTTTTTTTTGACATGATGGTGCGCGCGCTTCCCACTGGTGCTGGCTTGCTTGTCCTGCCTGGGAGGTGGAGGGAGGGAGGGAGAGACGGGGGAGCCGCCCACCTCGCTGATGCCGCCGCCCCCCTCCTCAGCCCGGCCGCGCAGTCCGGACAGGGTGGCCAGAAGGGACTGAAGGAACTTTTGCCTGAAGTCGTGTCCACGGCATCTTAGTTTCTAACACCAATTTCAAAAGATGCTTTTTAATGTTCCCATTCATCCTTTCCACTCTACCAGAACTCTGAGGATGCCAAGGGGTATGCGAGTCCCATCGAATCCCTAGGGCAGTCATGACACCTTGAAGGACCTTTCCTGTAAAATGAATGCCTCTGTCTGAATCTATTGCCTCTACCAACCCATATCTTGGAATTATTTGTTCTAAGAACACCTTAATTACAGATCCAGTTGTTGCTGAGGCAGTTGGAAATGCCTTGGGCCATCCCGTCAACTGACATACTATTACCAGAAGATACTTAATTCTTCTGGTGGAAAAGACATCTTTTCTGGTAATGGCTGGACTACCGGTGGGAGAGGGAGGATCTTAGATACTTCTGGTAGGAGTGCTGCTTTTTGAGCTCCTTATGCACCAATGCCTTTCCTCAGCAAGTTAATAAACCTCTTTCTTCCCACAGTTTTCCAAACATATGTGCCACCCCATATGAATATTTAAAATCTGTAAAGATATTCAATAGCTTGCCTTGATGTAATTCACAGGCTCTTATTAGAGAATACAGTTCTGCGGTTTGGGCTGACCAGGTAGACGGCAGCTTTCCTCTTTCTAGCAGCTCCCTCCCCTTAATGATAACATATCCTGTAGCCCGTTTCCCTTCTATTACTCTTGAAGATCCATCAATAAACACATTGTCCCCATCTGGCCAAGGAATATCTCTCAAATCTTCCCTAGGTCGAGTCTGGAGATCCGCCACCCTCCGTGCTTCTCCCTTGGGGCCAGTCAGGCAAGAAGCTGGGTTAAACCCTCCCTCGCTTCTTAATTTTAAATCTCGTCATCCATTCAGAAGCCCCTTCAGGTAGCAAGGCCCTGACCAGGTATGGGATCTTGACAACATGGGATCCCCCTGTGGTCAGTTTTCAGACCTCAGTTACCATTAGGGCCGTATCTGCGCAATTTTGCAGACAATAAGGCCATCCCTTAGCCACTGGGTCTAACATTTTAGAAAAATAAGCTATTGGTATTCGCATGCCTCCATGCTTTTGCGCTAAAATTCCCTTGCCATGGCTCTGTTTGACATCCACATATAATTCAAATTCTTTCTCTGTGTCCAGAAGAGCTAAGGCCGGAGCCTTGGTCAATTTATCTTTTAATTTTCTAAAGCTCTGTTCTCCTTCTCATGTCCATACCACAACATTGGGGCTGTTTTGGGTTAAACCCCCAGCCAAAATATGCCCCAAATATATATAATATACATATATATATATATATATATTTTTTTTTTCCCGACACCCTAAACCCTTTTTGGGCCAAGAAATTGAGTAACTTCACAGCAGTTTCCTTCACCACCCTCTCTTGTTCACCTGATAGGGGCAAGTCATACTGCAATAACCTGGCTCCTGGGGTTGGGATAAATTCCTTCAGTATTTTCTGCAAGGCTTGTCCAAATAGGACCGGTGCCTTGGTGTATCCTTGCAGGAGGACTGTCCATGTCAATTGCTGTTTTATCATTTTCCTGGAACTGCCTACACTTCTGAGTTCACTTCAGCCTAGCTTTATCAGACACTTTGCATAAAGTTACAGTAGTGCTAACTTCTTTATCATCCCCCCCAATATCAATTGACATTCCCAATCCAGCCATCAACTCCAACCCCTCAGCAGATTGCCTCTCTCTTTTGTTACATAGATTCCTCTAGATGTTGCCCTTAGCCATATTGACACACATTCTTTCCCAATGAGACCCTTCTCAGTATCACTGAGATACTGGCACAAAACCTGACAAAGACTAGGATCGTCGTCCGACCCTACAGGGGGCCACCTAAATCCCCCTGGTAACTTATATTCTGGCCAAACAAAACAACAATATTTTATCATTAGTTCCTTAATTATTTCTGGGGGAATGCATAAGTTATCCCAAACCCTCAAAAGTCTTCCCAAGGGACTATATAGGTATAAGTCGAGGTCGTCATACCTTTTTCCCAGCACCCTCTTTTGGCTTCCCTTTGCTGCCCTCCCTGGATGTCCATATCGGGGTCGTCACCCCTTTTGTTCCCCACTGTCCCATAGTACTCACCAGTGAGATTTCAGTGGTCCTTTCCTTCAGACCTAGTCCTTTCCGTCAGACTTTAGCGCTACCCGGAGGTCCTTTCCTTCAGACCTAGTCCTTTCCGTCGGACTTAGTGCTACCCGGAGGCCCTTTCCTTCAGACCTAGTCCTTTCCGTCAGACTTAGCGCTACCCGGAGGTCCTTTCTGACAGACCTATTCCTTTCCGCCGTTGATGTTGAAAATGTGAAGCAAAAGCCTAAAGATTAAAATTTGCAGCTTGCATTTCTATAGCTGGCAAATGGTTGCTTCCACTACAGCCCCAAACTAATATTTAAGAATGGATCAATGCTGACAATTTATAGGATGCAGCTTAAATCTCTGCCTGTACTGTTAGAATTTTAAAACCCGCTCTGCAGTACAGCTAGCTTGGCTATTTACCCCAGATTACTTTGCCTCCCTGAGTCACGAGGCCAAGCTCGCTCACGTTCACCTCAATGACGGTGCCTTTGGTAATTACACCCAGTGCTGTATATAAAGGAGAAGAAGGATTCTTCTTTACACCAAGGATAGGTAGGCAAAAAGTAGCTTTAAGTTCAGGATGTGTCATATGTGCCTGCTTGAAACGTAAGCCCTATTTCATAAGGAACATTGGGACAAGTTAGTACTTAAACTCTCATGATTAATTTAAATGTTTTTGTATTATGTACTCAGCTTCATGCATTTTAAGACAGTAGAAATAACAAAAGCTTAGAATATGAAGTGTTACCTGTGACACAATACTAGATTTGTTAAAACCTGATCGATGACAAGGTGAGATAAAACTATGTATATTTTCAGGATACCAATTTTTAATAGTAGTGCAAGAAGAATGCTAGCTACCCCAGATGGATTCTGTCCATTAAGAAATCAGGACTTAATGGTAAAGCATTTTACAGTCTTACTGGTTTTCAGACTTGAGACTTTCTTCTTGTAAATCTGAAAACTCTTTCACAAACCATATCAAACACCCATCTCTAACAGCACTTTTTGTCTAGTGACCTGGAGGTGTTTTGCAAAGGAGGCTTTACCATAACCCTCTCTGTGTCAGTAAAATTCTACCAAAGGCCTCTGTGTACAATAAGTGTCAAACTAGGAATGGAGAATAGCCCAATGGGCAACGACTGCTTTTGTCATTTCCTGTGTGGAAACAGGAGTAGCTGTTTATAGCAAGAGATGCTGTCCTGGACAGTCTAACCTCTCCTGGGCACTCCCAGACAGTCAGAGCTCAGCTGATGCCAATAAGCAAAGAGAGATTTCAGTGCAGAGAGAGGGTTATGGCTGCAGGGGAACACCCCTGCCCCCAAGCTATTTCAAGTTCAGATTTCTTCAAACATACTAAGAAGAATATTCTAAATTATTAGTTTAACCAGGTGTGTTATAGTAAAATGAAGTCTCCTTGCCCCTGGAATACAGAGCAGTAAGTAAACAATTTCTTAAACATTCTTTAAGTCTCAAGAACATTACCATTGGTCGAATGAATCACTCATATTTAGGAGGTTTCCTAGTAAAGCCATCTCCAACAAAGCAAACTTTTGTAACCATTCTCTTCCAGGCCTCCTTCTTTCTCTTTCCTGTATGGATCACTTTTAAAACTTCTGTTCTCCTTGTGCATGGACTTTTGGCACAGGAACCTCCCATTTCTCCTGGAGAGAAGGAGGGGGGTGGGGGGGAAAAGACAGTAGTCTTATATACACTTAGCACTAGTAAATGGAAAGGGACAAAGAATAAAATACAATTTCACTAAAGCAAAGTTGCTTTAGTGTTTAGGTGTCTTAGTGTTTAGTTGCTTTATGATATGATATTTCACATGCTTCCTTTATCCTAAATGGCTAAACAATTTAAGTTTTGTACAATATCAATATTTAGACTTTGCTTGCAGGCAGTGAATCACCTGAGCATCAACAATTCAAAGTGGTCATCAGCAGAAGCAACAGTAAGTATCCAAATTTATTAATACAGTTACTTACAGCTTTTTCTTTTTTCTTCTGTTTGATCATGTTAGAGAACTTTAGCTTGGGACTGGCCCTCTCTGTCCAGCAGATATGCTGGTACGGCTCCTTTAGGTGTTTTCTCATCATTCTTTTCCTTTGTGTTTCTCTTTTTGTGCATTTTAAGGCTGCAAGAAAAGAAAGACTTTTTAAAATCCCACTCGGTATTGAGAGCAGAAAAAAGTACTTTTGTAGATGAAAGGTATGAAAAACTGTCCTTTCACCTTAAACCCGTGCATACTCAGAGCTTATTTTGAAGAGATGCATTTGTTAACAAATCATAGTACATGTTTATACTGAAAGATTAACTTCAAGTATTTTTCATGGGAAACCAGTGATCTCACTTAATATAACAATTCTGAAAGACTATTCAGAGTGCATGGAAAGCCTGCCTGTTTCTTTCAAGACAGAGGTTCGTAATATTTGCTAAGAAATTACTGAATGGCTTAAAACGAGCACAGTAACTCTCAAAGCCAAGCGCTTTGAGGGTTAATAGCTGCCTTCTCTTAACCAAAACCTGCTACTCTCGTGAGATGTGATAGCAGAACTTCAGTTTTGGAGTGTGGGGTGCGTCTGTAAAGGCACTAGAGTAGTCTAGTCTGTTACCTTTGAGGCTGTTTTCAAAAAGCAAAAACAAAACAGCTCCCCCTTCCCAGCCTATAATTAGCTCAATACCTTACAAGTAGCTGAGAAAATAACTGGCTACGCTTGGAAAACAACAGAAACAGCACAGGGTAAGAGATAAAGTTCATTAACAGTAGATCAATGCTGTAAATATTTTTGATTTCAAGTCCTGAACACTAGAGAAAGTTCTGCAGAAAAATGCTTTTCTTTAACTAAGCTTGATATGGTAGCTTATTCTGGAGGATCAGCTCAGTGCTCAGATTTGTGTGTTTTTGTCACGGTTGCATTTCAGTAATCCCTACTGCTAGTTCTGCGTATCTTAGCTTGTACTACCAGCGTTATTATTAACTACTCATGGCAGGAAGGCGCAGAAGGGAGGGAGGGGGGTGGTCGCAGTGCCAGTGTGAGAGCCCAGCCCAGCTCTGACTCCTCCCTCCCTCGCTGTGCGGCCGTTACTCATGTCTTCTTCACCTGTATCTTCTCAGCATGCCACTGCTTGTGGTAGAGCTTGGCCTTCAGCCCAATCATCATCTTGGCCTTCCTGGAGCACTCGTGCACCTCCCGGCCCTCCTTCCTGCGGCGCTCATGGTAGTCGAGGCGGCGCCCGTAGCGCTTGTGGTGCAGTTCGATGTGCTCGTTCTGCGGCTGCGGGCGGGCAGCGGGCACGATCAGTGGGCAGCGGAGCCACCACCCCGCTCAGCACCCCAGGACTCCCGATTTCTGCCCCCCCGCCCCTGCCCCTTGCTCCTCACCATGGCTCTGGCCCTGTATGCTCAAAGGCCTCCTCGAGTGCGGCAGAGGCCTCCTCGAGTGCGGCAGAAAGGCGGGTCCCCTTGCGCAGCGGCCCTGCTGGGAATGCTCCCTCCAGGCGGTCGCGGTCCGCCCACGGGAGAGGCATCTGCCTGCGCCCGCAGGGGACCTGCGCCCACGGGAAGGGGGGCAGGCGCCGAGGACAGAGGAACGAGTGGCTCTTCTGGATGTCCCGTCTTCGCGGTTCGGCTGGGCCAGAACTCAGGTGTGAGGTGCAGGTGGGCACCGGACAGGAAGGAAAGCAGTGCGCCCTGTTCTGCCAGTGCAGGGCACCTTGGGAGCGTGGAGCGTTGAGGGGTGCGGGGGCCTCCGCGCCAGGGAGGCGGTGGGGGAGGCCGTGAGGCCTGACTTGGTTCGGCCTGGCCCGGCCCAACGGAGCATCAGGGGCCACTGGCCGAGCGGGGGAGCCCAAGCGTTACGGAACCCGCAGAACGGTGACCTGAAAGGGGTAACGTGGAAGCGAGTTTCTTGGTTTCTGTGTGTGTTGTGTGTATTTATATTTATGTACAGAAGCAGTGCAGTTACCTGCTTTCTGTCATAAGCATTTTATCCAGTGTCTGTTTGTCTTGGCAGGAAGCATCTTCAGACACAAGAGCTGCAATGTTGGGCGTTACAAGGAGTTTCTCAGCACATGTTCCGAAATCGTGTTTGTGCAGTGAGGTAAATGTCCCTCAGGTTTGGATACTCTTGCTGTCAATAGAAGTTATACTTAGTTTACTGTGAATGAACATTTTTTTTGTCTCGACTTCAAATTAAACAGGGCATCTGAATAAAATACAAAGTTTATTTTCTGTTATACTCCAGCTTCATACAAGTCAGCCTAGAAACTATTTGTAGCATTTTTGTAAACTATTTTTTTTTCATTGCCTATGACTTTGGTCACTTAGTGTTTTTCATTTTAAATGAATATAGTTTAAATAAATACCTAGGTGTGTCAGAATACTGTAGTTGTTGACCACTTACATTGATGTTGTCATAAATTTCTACTAGACTTTTATATATTGGGGTTGAACTCGGTTTGAACTTTGGTGCTACTGTCTTTATGCTCCTATTTCCAAATAGGTGGCAATTTGAGTTTTTGTAAATACCAAACGAGTTCTGTTCCTGCTGATTTTTTTATATTTGCTTTTCTATCTGCAAAGTAATCATTTATAATAATAATTTTTCTGCATGTTTTTTCCTATTAAG